>NW_027448198.1:0-64942 GCF_038048845.1 Mixophyes fleayi
TATCATAAATTGAATCATGAATTGAATCATGAATCATGAATCATGAATCATAAATTGAACCATGAATCATGACTCATGAATTGAATCATGAATAATGAATCATGAATTGAATCATTAATCGAATCATGAATCATGAATCATGAATTGAATCATGAATCATGAATCATGAATCATGAATTAAATCCAGAATCATAAATTGAATCATGAATTGAATCATGAATCATGAATCATGAATCATAAATTGAACCATGAATCATGACTCATGAATTGAAACATGAATCATGAATCATGAATTGAATCATGAATTGAATCATGAATCATGAATTGAATCATGAATTGAATCATGAATTGAATCATGAATCATGAATTAAATCATGAATCATGAATAATAAATTGAATCATGAATCATGAATCATGAATTGAATCATGAATCAAATCATGAATCATCAATCATGAATTGAATCATGAATCATGAATCGAATCATGAATCTTGAATCATGAATTGAATCATGAATCATGAATTATAAATTGAATCATGAATCATGAATCATGAATCATGAATCAAGAATCAAGAATTGAATCATGAATCATGAATCATGAATCATGAATCATGAATCATGAAGTGAATCATGAATCATGAATCATGAATCGAATCATGAATCATGAATCAAAAATCATGAATCGAATCATGAATCATGAATTGAATCATGAATCATGAATCATGAATTGAATCATGAATCATGAATCATGAATCATGAATTGAATCATGAATCATGATTTATGAATCGAATCATGAATCAACAATCTTGAATCGAATCATGAATCATGAAATGAATCATGAATCATGAATCATGAATCATGAATCATGAATCATGAATCATTAATCGAATCATAAATCATGAATTGAATCATGAATCATGAATCATGAATCATGAATTAAATCCAGAATCATAAATTGAATCATGAATTGAATCATGAATCATGAATCATGAATCATAAATTGAACAATGAATCATGAATCATGAATTGAATCATGAATCATGAATCATGAGTCAAGAATCATGAATCAAATCATGAATCATGAATCATGAATTATGAATTGAATCATGAATCATGAATTATGAATCATGAATCATGAATTGAATCATGAATCATGAATCATGAATCCTGAATTGAATCATGAATCATGAATCGAATCATGAATTGAATCATGAAGCATGAATCGAATCATAAATCATGAATTATGAATCATGAATTGAATCATGAATCATGAATCGAATCATGAATCATGAATTGAATCATGAATCGAAATATGAATCATGAATCATGAATTGAATCATGAATCATGAATCGAATCATGAATCTTAAATCATTAATTGAATCATGAATTATAAATTAAATCATGAATCATGAATCATGAATCATGAATCATGAATCATGAAGTGAATCATGAATCATGAATCATAAATCGAATCATGAATCATGAATCAAAAATCATGAATCGAATCATGAATCATGAATTGAATCATGAATCATGAATCATGAATTGAATCATGAATCATGAATCATGAATCATGAATTGAATCATGAATCATGATTTATGAATCGAATCATGAATCAACAATCTTGAATCGAATCATGAATCATGAAATGAATCATGAATCATGAATCATGAATCATGAATCATTAATCGAATCATGAATCATGAATCATGAATTGAATCATGAATCATGAATCATGAATCATGAATTAAATCCAGAATCATAAATTGAATCATGAATTGAATCATGAATCATGAATCATGAATCATAAATTGAACCATGAATCATGACTCATGAATTGAATCATGAATCATGAATCATGAATTGAATCATTAATCGAATCATGAATCATGAATCATGAATTGAATCATGAATCATGAATCATGAATCATGAATCATGAATCATGAAGTGAATCATGAATCATGAATCATGAATCGAATCATGAATCATGAATCAAAAATCATGAATCGAATCATGAATCATGAATTGAATCATGAATCATGAATCATGAATTGAATCATGAATCATGAATCATGAATCATGAATTGAATCATGAATCATGATTTATGAATCGAATCATGAATCAACAATCTTGAATCGAATCATGAATCATGAAATGAATCATGAATCATGAATCATGAATCATGAATCATGAATCATGAATCATTAATCGAATCATAAATCATGAATTGAATCATGAATCATGAATCATGAATCATGAATTAAATCCAGAATCATAAATTGAATCATGAATTGAATCATGAATCATGAATCATGAATCATAAATTGAACAATGAATCATGAATCATGAATTGAATCATGAATCATGAATCATGAGTCAAGAATCATGAATCAAATCATGAATCATGAATCATGAATTATGAATTGAATCATGAATCATGAATTATGAATCATGAATCATGAATTGAATCATGAATCATGAATCATGAATCCTGAATTGAATCATGAATCATGAATCGAATCATGAATTGAATCATGAAGCATGAATCGAATCATAAATCATGAATTATGAATCATGAATTGAATCATGAATCATGAATCGAATCATGAATCATGAATTGAATCATGAATCGAAATATGAATCATGAATCATGAATTGAATCATGAATCATGAATCGAATCATGAATCTTAAATCATTAATTGAATCATGAATTATAAATTAAATCATGAATCATGAATCATGAATCATGAATCATGAATCATGAAGTGAATCATGAATCATGAATCATAAATCGAATCATGAATCATGAATCAAAAATCATGAATCGAATCATGAATCATGAATTGAATCATGAATCATGAATCATGAATTGAATCATGAATCATGAATCATGAATCATGAATTGAATCATGAATCATGATTTATGAATCGAATCATGAATCAACAATCTTGAATCGAATCATGAATCATGAAATGAATCATGAATCATGAATCATGAATCATGAATCATTAATCGAATCATGAATCATGAATCATGAATTGAATCATGAATCATGAATCATGAATCATGAATTAAATCCAGAATCATAAATTGAATCATGAATTGAATCATGAATCATGAATCATGAATCATAAATTGAACCATGAATCATGACTCATGAATTGAATCATGAATCATGAATCATGAATTGAATCATTAATCGAATCATGAATCATGAATCATGAATTGAATCATGAATCATGAATCATGAATCATGAATTAAATCCAGAATCATAAATTGAATCATGAATTGAATCATGAATCATGAATCATGAATCATAAATTGAACCATGAATCATGACTCATGAATTGAATCATGAATCATGAATCATGAATTGAATCATGAATTGAATCATGAATCATGAATTGAATCATGAATTGAATCATGAATTGAATCATGAATTATGAATTAAATCATGAATCATGAATAATAAATTGAATCATGAATCATGAATCATGAATTGAATCATGAATCGAATCATGAATCATCAATCATGAATTGAATCATGAATCATGAATCGAATCATGAATCGAATCATGAATCTTGAATCATGAATTGAATCATGAATCATGAATTATAAATTGAATCATGAATCATGAATCATGAATCATGAATCAAGAATCAAGAATTGAATCATGAATCATGAATCATGAATCATGAATCATGAAGTGAATCATGAATCATGAATCATGAATCGAATCATGAATCATGAATCAAAAATCATGAATCGAATCATGAATCATGAATTGAATCATGAATCATGAATCATGAATTGAATCATGAATCATGAATCATGAATCATGAATTGAATCATGAATCATGATTTATGAATCGAATCATGAATCAACAATCTTGAATCGAATCATGAATCATGAAATGAATCATGAATCATGAATCATGAATCATGAATCATGAATCATTAATCGAATCATAAATCATGAATTGAATCATGAATCATGAATCATGAATTAAATCCAGAATCATAAATTGAATCATGAATTGAATCATGAATCATGAATCATGAATCATAAATTGAACAATGAATCATGAATCATGAATTGAATCATGAATCATGAATCATGAGTCAAGAATCATGAATCAAATCATGAATCATGAATCATGAATTATGAATTGAATCATGAATCATGAATTATGAATCATGAATCATGAATTGAATCATGAATCATGAATCATGAATCATGAATTGAATCATGAATCATGAATCATGAATCGAATCATGAATCATGAATCAAGAATCATGAATCGAATCATGAATCTTGAATCATGAATCATGAATTCAATCATGAATCATGAATTATGAATCATGAATTGAATCATGAATCATGAATTGAACCATGAATCATGAATTATGTATCATGAATTGAATCATGAATCATGAATTCAATCATGAATCATGAATCATGAATCGAATCATGATTCATGAATTAAATCATGAATCATGAATTGAATCATGTATCATGAATCATGAATTGAATCATGAATCATGAATCATGAATCATGATATGAATCATGAATCATGAATCATGAATCATGAATTGAATCATGAATCATGAATCATGAATCGAATCATGAATCATGAATCAAGAATCATGAATCGAATCATGAATCTTGAATCATGAATCATGAATTCAATCATGAATCATGAATTATGAATCATGAATTGAATCATGAATCATGAATTGAACCATGAATCATGAATTATGTATCATGAATTGAATCATGAATCATGAATTCAATCATGAATCATGAATCATGAATCGAATCATGATTCATGAATTGAATCATGAATCATGAATTGAATCATGAATCATGAATCATTAATTGAATCATGAATTTAATCATAAATCATGAATCATGAATTGAATCATGAATCATGAATTGAATCATGAATCATGAATCATGAATTGAATCATGAATCATGAATCATGAATCCTGAATCATAAATTGAATCATGAATCATGAATCATGAATTGAATCATGAATTGAATCATGAATCATGAATCATGAATTGAACCATGAATCATGAATCATGAATTGAATCATGAATCATGAATCATGAATTGAATCATGAATCATGAATCGAATCATGAATCATGAATCATCAATCATGAATTGAATCATGAATCATGAATCGAATCATGAATCGAATCATGAATCTTGAATCATGAATTGAATCATGAATCATGAATTATAAATTGAATCATGAATCATGAATCATGAATCATGAATCAAGAATTGAATCATGAATCATGAATCATGAATCATGAATCATGAAGTGAATCATGAATCATGAATCATGAATCGAATCATGAATCATGAATCAAAAATCATGAATCGAATCATGAATCATGAATTGAATCATGAATCATGAATCATGAATCATGAATTGAATCATGAATCATGATTTATGAATCGAATCATGAATCAACAATCTTGAATCGAATCATGAATCATGAAATGAATCATGAATCATGAATCATGAATCATGAATCATGAATCATTAATCGAATCATGAATCATGAATTGAATCATGAATCATGAATCATGAATCATGAATTAAATCCAGAATCATAAATTGAATCATGAATTGAATCATGAATCATGAATCATGAATCATGAATTAAATCCAGAATCATAAATTGAATCATGAATTGAATCATGAATCATGAATCATGAATCATAAATTGAACAATGAATCATGAATCATGAATTGAATCATTAATCATGAATCATGAGTCAAGAATCATGAATCGAATCATGAATCATGAATCATGAATTATGAATTGAATCATGAATCATGAATTATGAATCATGAATCATGAATTGAATCATGAATCATGAATCATGAATCATGAATTGAATCATGAATCATGAATCGAATCATGAATCATGAATCAAGAATCATGAATCGAATCATGAATCTTGAATCATGAATCATGAATTCAATCATGAATCATGAATTATGAATCATGAATTGAATCATGAATCATGAATTGAACCATGAATCATGAATTATGTATCATGAATTGAATCATGAATCATGAATTGAATCATGAATCATGAATCATGAATCGAATCATAATTCATGAATTAAATCATGAATCATGAATTGAATCATGTATCATGAATCATGAATTGAATCATGAATCATGAATCATGATATGAATCATGAATCATGAATCATGAATCGAATCATGAATCATGAATTGAATCATGAATCATGAATCATGAATCGACTCATGAATCATGAATTCAATCATGAATCATGAATTGAATAATAAATCATGAATCATGAATCATGAATCATGAATTGAATCATAAATCTTGAATCATGAATTGAATCATGAATCATGAATTGAATAATAAATCATGAATCATGAATCATGAATCATGAATCATGAATTGAATCATAAATCTTGAATCATGAATTGAATCATGAATCATGAATCATGAATCCTGAATTGAATCATGAATCATGAATCGAATCATGAATTGAATCATGAAGCATGAATCGAATCATAAATCATGAATTATGAATCATGAATTGAATCATGAATCATGAATCGAATCATGAATCATGAATTGAATCATGAATCGAAATATGAATCATGAATCATGAATTGAATCATGAATCATGAATCGAATCATGAATCTTAAATCATTAATTGAATCATGAATTATAAATTAAATCATGAATCATGAATTGAATCATGAATCGAATCATGAATCTTGAATCATGAATTGAATCATGAATCATGAATTATAAATTGAATCATGAATCATGAATCATCAATCAAGAATTGAATCATGAATCATGAATCATGAATCATGAATCATGAATCATGAAGTGAATCATGAATCATGAATCATAAATCGAATCATGAATCATGAATCAAAAATCATGAATCGAATCATGAATCATGAATTGAATCATGAATTATGAATCATGAATTGAATCATGAATCATGAATCATGAATTGAATCATGAATCATGATTTATGAATCGAATCATGAATCAACAATCTTGAATCGAATCATGAATCATGAATCATGAATCATGAATCATGAATCATTAATCGAATCATGAATCATGAATCATGAATTGAATCATGAATCATGAATCATGAATCATGAATTAAATCCAGAATCATAAATTGAATCATGAATTGAATCATGAATCATGAATCATGAATCATAAATTGAACCATGAATCATGACTCATGAATTGAATCATGAATAATGAATCATGAATTGAATCATTAATCGAATCATGAATCATGAATCATGAATTGAATCATGAATCATGAATCATGAATCATGAATTAAATCCAGAATCATAAATTGAATCATGAATTGAATCATGAATCATGAATCATGAATCATAAATTGAACCATGAATCATGACTCATGAATTGAAACATGAATCATGAATCATGAATTGAATCATGAATTGAATCATGAATCATGAATTGAATCATGAATTGAATCATGAATTGAATCATGAATCATGAATTAAATCATGAATCATGAATAATAAATTGAATCATGAATCATGAATCATGAATTGAATCATGAATCAAATCATGCATCATCAATCATGAATTGAATCATGAATCATGAATCGAATCATGAATCTTGAATCATGAATTGAATCATGAATCATGAATTATAAATTGAATCATGAATCATGAATCATGAATCATGAATCAAGAATCAAGAATTGAATCATGAATCATGAATCATGAATCATGAATCATGAATCATGAAGTGAATCATGAATCATGAATCATGAATCGAATCATGAATCATGAATCAAAAATCATGAATCGAATCATGAATCATGAATTGAATCATGAATCATGAATCATGAATTGAATCATGAATCATGAATCATGAATCATGAATTGAATCATGAATCATGATTTATGAATCGAATCATGAATCAACAATCTTGAATCGAATCATGAATCATGAAATGAATCATGAATCATGAATCATGAATCATGAATCATGAATCATGAATCATTAATCGAATCATAAATCATGAATTGAATCATGAATCATGAATCATGAATCATGAATTAAATCCAGAATCATAAATTGAATCATGAATTGAATCATGAATCATGAATCATGAATCATAAATTGAACAATGAATCATGAATCATGAATTGAATCATGAATCATGAATCATGAGTCAAGAATCATGAATCAAATCATGAATCATGAATCATGAATTATGAATTGAATCATGAATCATGAATTATGAATCATGAATCATGAATTGAATCATGAATCATGAATCATGAATCCTGAATTGAATCATGAATCATGAATCGAATCATGAATTGAATCATGAAGCATGAATCGAATCATAAATCATGAATTATGAATCATGAATTGAATCATGAATCATGAATCGAATCATGAATCATGAATTGAATCATGAATCGAAATATGAATCATGAATCATGAATTGAATCATGAATCATGAATCGAATCATGAATCTTAAATCATTAATTGAATCATGAATTATAAATTAAATCATGAATCATGAATCTAATCATGAATCTTGAATCATGAATTGAATCATGAATCATGAATTATAAATTGAATCATGAATCATGAATCAAGAATTGAATCATGAATCATGAATCATGAATCATGAATCATGAATCATGAAGTGAATCATGAATCATGAATCATAAATCGAATCATGAATCATGAATCAAAAATCATGAATCGAATCATGAATCATGAATTGAATCATGAATCATGAATCATGAATTGAATCATGAATCATGAATCATGAATCATGAATTGAATCATGAATCATGATTTATGAATCGAATCATGAATCAACAATCTTGAATCGAATCATGAATCATGAAATGAATCATGAATCATGAATCATGAATCATGAATCATTAATCGAATCATGAATCATGAATCATGAATTGAATCATGAATCATGAATCATGAATCATGAATTAAATCCAGAATCATAAATTGAATCATGAATTGAATCATGAATCATGAATCATGAATCATAAATTGAACCATGAATCATGACTCATGAATTGAATCATGAATCATGAATCATGAATTGAATCATTAATCGAATCATGAATCATGAATCATGAATTGAATCATGAATCATGAATCATGAATCATGAATTAAATCCAGAATCATAAATTGAATCATGAATTGAATCATGAATCATGAATCATGAATCATAAATTGAACCATGAATCATGACTCATGAATTGAATCATGAATCATGAATCATGAATTGAATCATGAATTGAATCATGAATCATGAATTGAATCATGAATTGAATCATGAATTGAATCATGAATTATGAATTAAATCATGAATCATGAATAATAAATTGAATCATGAATCATGAATCATGAATTGAATCATGAATCGAATCATGAATCATCAATCATGAATTGAATCATGAATCATGAATCGAATCATGAATCGAATCATGAATCTTGAATCATGAATTGAATCATGAATCATGAATTATAAATTGAATCATGAATCATGAATCATGAATCATGAATCAAGAATCAAGAATTGAATCATGAATCATGAATCATGAATCATGAATCATGAAGTGAATCATGAATCATGAATCATGAATCGAATCATGAATCATGAATCAAAAATCATGAATCGAATCATGAATCATGAATTGAATCATGAATCATGAATCATGAATTGAATCATGAATCATGAATCATGAATCATGAATTGAATCATGAATCATGATTTATGAATCGAATCATGAATCAACAATCTTGAATCGAATCATGAATCATGAAATGAATCATGAATCATGAATCATGAATCATGAATCATGAATCATTAATCGAATCATAAATCATGAATTGAATCATGAATCATGAATCATGAATTAAATCCAGAATCATAAATTGAATCATGAATTGAATCATGAATCATGAATCATGAATCATAAATTGAACAATGAATCATGAATCATGAATTGAATCATGAATCATGAATCATGAGTCAAGAATCATGAATCAAATCATGAATCATGAATCATGAATTATGAATTGAATCATGAATCATGAATTATGAATCATGAATCATGAATTGAATCATGAATCATGAATCATGAATCATGAATTGAATCATGAATCATGAATCATGAATCGAATCATGAATCATGAATCAAGAATCATGAATCGAATCATGAATCTTGAATCATGAATCATGAATTCAATCATGAATCATGAATTATGAATCATGAATTGAATCATGAATCATGAATTGAACCATGAATCATGAATTATGTATCATGAATTGAATCATGAATCATGAATTCAATCATGAATCATGAATCATGAATCGAATCATGATTCATGAATTAAATCATGAATCATGAATTGAATCATGTATCATGAATCATGAATTGAATCATGAATCATGAATCATGAATCATGATATGAATCATGAATCATGAATCATGAATCGAATCATGAATCATGAATTGAATCATGAATCATGAATCGACTCATGAATCATGAATTGAATCATGAATCATGAATTGAATAATAAATCATGAATCATGAATCATGAATCATGAATTGAATCATAAATCTTGAATCATGAATTGAATCATGAATCATGAATTGAATAATAAATCATGAATCATGAATCATGAATCATGAATCATGAATTGAATCATAAATCTTGAATCATGAATTGAATCATGAATCGAATCATGAATTGAATCATGAAGCATGAATTATGAATCATGAATTGAATCATGAATCATGAATTGAACCATGAATCATGAATTATGTATCATGAATTGAATCATAATTCATGAATTAAATCATGAATCATGAATTGAATCATGTATCATGAATCATGAATTGAATCATGAATCATGAATCATGATATGAATCATGAATCATGAATCATGAATCGAATCATGAATCATGAATTGAATCATGAATCATGAATCATGAATCGACTCATGAATCATGAATTGAATCATGAATCATTAATTGAATAATAAATCATGAATCATGAATCATGAATCATGAATCATGAATTGAATCATAAATCTTGAATCATGAATTGAATCATGAATCATGAATTGAATAATAAATCATGAATCATGAATCATGAATCATGAATCATGAATTGAATCATAAATCTTGAATCATGAATTGAATCATGAATCATGAATCGAATCATGAATTGAATCATGAAGCATGAATCGAATCATAAATCATGAATTATGAATCATGAATTGAATCATGAATCATAAATCATGAATCATGAATCATGAATTGAATCATAAATCATAAATCATGAATTGAATCATGAATCATGAATCGAATCATGAATTGAATCATGAAGCATGAATCGAATCATAAATCATGAATTATGAATCATGAATTGAATCATGAATCATGAATCGAATCATGAATCATGAATTGAATCATGAATCGAAACATGAATCATGAATCATGAATTGAATCATGAATCATGAATCGAATCATGAATCTTAAATCATTAATTGAATCATGAATTATAAATTAAATCATGAATCATGAATCATGAATTGAATCATGAATTGAATCATGAATCATGAATCATGAATTGAATCATAATTCATGAATCATGAATCATGAATTGAATCATGAATCATGATTTATGAATCGAATCATGAATCAACAATCTTGAATCGAATCATGAATCATGAAATGAATCATGAATCAAAAATCATGAATTGAATCATGAATCATGAATCATGAATTGATTCATGAATCATGAATTGAATCATGAATCATGAATCATGAATTGAATCATGAATCATGAATTGAATCATGAATCATGAATCATTAATTGAATCATGAATTTAATCATAAATCATGAATCATGAATCATGAATTGAATCATGAATCATGAATTGAATCATGAATCATGAATCATGAATTGAATCATGAATCATGAATCATGAATCCTGAATCATAAATTGAATCATGAATCATGAATTGAATCATGAATTGAATCATGAATCATGAATCATGAATTGAATCATGAATCATTAATCATGAATTGAATCATGAATCATGAATCGAATCATGAATCATGAATTGAATCACGAATCGAATCATGAATCATGAATCATGAATCATGAATTGAATCATGAATCATGAATTGAATCATGAATCATGAATTGAATCATGAATCATGAATCGAATCATGAATCTTGCATCATGAATTGAATCATGAATCATGAATTAAATCATGAATCATGAATCGAATCATGAATCATGATTCAAGAATCATGAATCGAATCATGAATCATGAATCATGAATCATGAATTGAATCATGAATCATGAATCATGAATTGAATCATGAATCATGAATCATGAATCGAATCATGAATCATAAATCAAGAATCATGAATCGATTCATGAATCATGAATTGAATCATGAATCATGAATTGAATCATGAATCATGAATTGAATCATGAATCATGAATTGAATCATGAATCATGAATCATGAATCATGAATTAAATCATGAATCATGAATCATGAATTGAATCAGGATTCGAATCATGAATTGAATCATGAATCATGAATTGAATCATGAATCATGAATTATGAATCATGAATTGAATCATAAATCATGAATTGAATCATGAATCATGAATTGAATCATGAATCATGAATTATGAATCATGAATTGATTCATAAATCATGAATTGAATCATGAATCATGAATCATGAATCATGAATCATAAATCATGAATTGAATCATGAATCATGAATCATGAATCGAATCATGAATCATGAATTGAATCATGAATCATGAATTGAATCATGAATCATGAATTGAATCATGAATCATGAATTGAATCATGAATTGAATCATGAATCATGAATTGAATCATGAATTAAATCATGAATCATGAATTATAAATTGAATCATGAATTGAATCATGAATCATGAATCATGAATTGAATCATGAATCATGAATCATGAATTGAATCATGAATCATGAATCATGAATTGAATCATGAATCATGAATTGAATCATGAATTGAATCATAAATCATGAATCATGAATCATGAATTGAATTCATCAATCATGAATCATGAATCATGAATCATAAATTGAATCATGATTCATGAGTCATGAATTGAATCATGAATTGAATCATGAATCATGAATCATGAATTGAATCATGAATCATGAATCATGAATTGAATCATGAATCATGAATCGAATCATGAATCATGAATTGAATCATGAATCATGAATTGAATCATGAATCATGAATTGAATCATGAATCATGAATCATGAATCGAATCATGAATCATGAATCATGAATTGAATCATGAATCATGAATCATGAATTGAATCATGAATCATGAATCATGAATTATGAATTGAATCATGAATCATGAATCATGAATCATGAAGTGAATCATGAATCATGAAGTGAATTATGAATCATGAAGTGAATCATGAATCATGAATCATGAATCGAATCATGAATCATGAATCAAAAATCATGAATCATGAATCAAAAATCATGAATTGAATCATGAATCATGAATCAGAAATCGAATCATGAATCATGAATTGAATCATGAATCATGAATCATGAATCATGAATTGAATCATGAATCATGAATCATAAATCAAATCATGAATCATGAATTGAATCATGAATCATGAATCATGAATTGAATCATGAATCATGAATCATGAATTGAATCCTGAATTGAATCATGAATCATGAATCATGAATCATGAATTGAATCATGAATCATGAATCATGAATTGAATCCTGAATTGAATCATGAATCATGAATCGAATCATGAATCATGAATTGAATCATGAATCATGAATCATGAATTGAATCATGAATCATGAATTGAATCATGAATTGAATCATGAATCATGAATTGAATCCTGAATTGAATCATGAATCATAATTTGAATCATGAATTAAATCACAAATCATGAATAATAAATTGAATCATGAATCATGAAGTGAATCATGAATTGAATCATGAATCATGAATCATGAATTGAATCATGAATCATGAATTGAATCATGAATCATGAATCATGAAATGAAACATGAATCATGAATCATGAATTGAATCATGAATCATGAATTGAATCATGAATCATGAATTGAATAATGAATCATGAAACATGAATTGAGTCATGAATCATGAATTATGAACTATGAATTGAATCATGAATCATGAATCATGAATTGAATCATAAATCATGAATCAAGAATCATGAATCGAATCATGAATCATGAATTGAATCATGAATTGAATCATGAATCATGAATTGAATCATGAATCATGAATCATGAATTGAATCATGAATCATGAATCATGAATCATGAATTGAATCATGAATCATGAATCATGAATTGAATCAGGATTCGAATCATGAATTGAATCATGAATCATGAATTGAATCATGAATCATGAATTATGAATCATGAATTGAATCATAAATCATGAATTGAATCATGAATCATGAATCATGAATCATGAATTGAATCATGAATCGAATCATGAATCATGAATTGAATCATGAATCATGAATTGAATCATGAATCATGAATTGAATCATAAATCATGAATCATGAATTGAATCATGAATTAAATCATGAATCATGAATCATAAATTGAATCATGAATTGCATCATGAATCATGAATCATGAATTGAATCATGAATCATGAATCATGAATTGAATCATGAATCATGAATCATGAATTGAATCATGAATCATGAATTGAATCATGAATTGAATCATAAATCATGAATCATGAATCATGAATTGAATTCATCAATCATGAATCATGAATCATGAATTGAATTCATCAATCATGAATCATGAATCATAAATTGAATCATGATTCATGAGTCATGAATTGAATCATGAATTGAATCATGAATCATGAATCATGAATTGAATCATGAATTATGAATCATGAATTGAATCATGAATCATGAATTGAATCATGAATCATGATTTGAATCATGAATCATGAATCGAATCATGAATCTTGAATCATGAATTGAATCATGAATCATGAATTAAATCATGAATCATGAATCGAATCATGAATCATGAGTCAAGAATCATGAATCGAATCATGAATCATGAATCATGAATCATGAATTGAATCATGAATCATGAATCATGAATCATGAATTGAATCATGAATCATGAATCATGTATCGAATTATGAATCATGAATCAAGAATCATGAATCGAATCATGAATCATGAATCATGAATCATGAATTGAATCATGAATCATGAATCATGAATCATGAATTGAATCATGAATCATGATTTATGAATCGAATCATGAATCAACAATCTTGAATCGAATCATGAATCATGAAATGAATCATGAATCATGAATCATGAATCATGAATCATGAATCATTAATCGAATCATGAATCATGAATTGAATCATGAATCATGAATCATGAATTAAATCCAGAATCATAAATTGAATCATGAATTGAATCATGAATCATGAATCATAAATTGAACAATGAATCATGAATCATGAATTGAATCATGAATCATGAATCATGAGTCAAGAATCATGAATCGAATCATGAATCATGAATTATCAATTGAATCATGAATCATGAATTATGAATCATGAATCATGAATTGAATCATGAATCATGAATCATGAATCAAGAATTGAATCATGAATCATGAATCATGAATCGAATCATGAATCATGAATTATGAATCATGAATTGAATCATGAATCATGAATTGAACCATGAATCATGAATTATGTATCATGAATTGAATCATGAATCATGAATTGAATCATGAATCATGAATCATGAATCGAATCATAATTCATGAATTAAATTATGAATCATGAATTGAATCATGTATCATGAATCATGAATTGAATCATGAATCATGAATCATGAATCATGAATTGAATCATGAATCATGAATCATGAATTGAATCCTGAATTGAATCATGAATCATGAATCATGAATTGAATCATGAATCATGAATCATGAATTGAATACTGAATTGAATCATGAATCATGAATCGAATCATGAATCATGAATTGAATCATGAATCATGAATCATGAATTGAATCATGAATCATGAATTGAATCATGAATTAAATCATGAATCATGAATCATGAATTGAATCCTGAATTGAATCATGAATCATGAATTGAATCATGAATTAAATCACGAATCATGAATAATAAATTGAATCATGAATCATGAAGTGAATCATGAATTGAATCATGAATCATGAATCATGAATTGAATCATGAATCATGAATTGAATCATGAATCATGAATCATGAAATGAAACATGAATCATGAATCATGAATTGAATCATGAATCATGAATTGAATCATGAATCATGAATCGAATAATGAATCATGAAACATGAATTGAGTCATGAATCATGAATTATGAACTATGAATTGAATCATGAATCATGAATTGAATCATAAATCATGAATCAAGAATCATGAATCGAATCATGAATCATGAATTGAATCATGAATCATGAATCATGAATTGAATCATGAATCATGAATCATGAATTGAATCATGAATCATGAATCATGAATTGAATCAGGATTCGAATCATGAATTGAATCATGAATCATGAATTGAATCATGAATCATAAATTATGAATCATGAATTGAATCATAAATCATGAATTGAATCATGAATCATGAATCATGAATCATGAATTGAATCATGAATCGAATCATGAATCATGAATTGAATCATGAATCATGAATTGAATCATGAATCATGAATTGAATCATAAATCATGAATCATGAATTGAATCATGAATTAAATCATGAATCATGAATCATAAATTGAATCATGAATTGCATCATGAATCATGAATCATAAATTGAATCATGAATTGCATCATGAATCATGAATTGAATCATGAATCATGAATCATGAATTGAATCATGAATCATGAATCATGAATTGAATCATGAATCATGAATTGAATCATGAATTGAATCATAAATCATGAATCATGAATCATGAATTGAATTCATCAATCATGAATCATGAATCATGAATTGAATTCATCAATCATGAATCATGAATCATAAATTGAATCATGATTCATGAGTCATGAATTGAATCATGATTCATGAGTCATGAATTGAATCATGAATTGAATCATGAATCATGAATCATGAATTGAATCATGAATTATGAATCATGAATTGAATCATGAATCATGAATTGAATCATGAATCATGATTTGAATCATGAATCATGAATCGAATCATGAATCTTGAATCATGAATTGAATCATGAATCATGAATTAAATCATGAATCATGAATCGAATCATGAATCATGAGTCAAGAATCATGAATCGAATCATGAATCATGAATCATGAATTGAATCATGAATCATGAATCATGAATCATGAATTGAATCATGAATCATGAATCATGTATCGAATTATGAATCATGAATCAAGAATCATGAATCGAATCATGAATCATGAATCATGAATCATGAATTGAATCATGAATCATGAATCATGAATCATGAATTGAATCATGAATCATGATTTATGAATCGAATCATGAATCAACAATCTTGAATCGAATCATGAATCATGAAATGAATCATGAATCATGAATCATGAATCATGAATCATGAATCATTAATCGAATCATGAATCATGAATTGAATCATGAATCATGAATCATGAATCATGAATTAAATCCAGAATCATAAATTGAATCATGAATTGAATCATGAATCATGAATCATAAATTGAACAATGAATCATGAATCATGAATTGAATCATGAATCATGAATCATGAGTCAAGAATCATGAATCGAATCATGAATCATGAATCATGAATTATGAATTGAATCATGAATCATGAATTATGAATCATGAATCATGAATTGAATCATGAATCATGAATCATGAATCATGAATTGAATCATGAATCATGAATCATGAATCGAATCATGAATCATGAATCAAGAATCATGAATCGAATCATGAATCTTGAATCATGAATCATGAATTCAATCATGAATCATGAATTATGAATCATGAATTGAATCATGAATCATGAATTGAACCATGAATCATGAATTATGTATCATGAATTGAATCATGAATCATGAATTGAATCATGAATCATGAATCATGAATCGAATCATAATTCATGAATTAAATCATGAATCATGAATTGAATCATGTATCATGAATCATGAATTGAATCATGAATCATGAATCATGAATCATGATATGAATCATGAATCATGAATCATGAATCGAATCATGAATAATGAATTGAATCATGAATCATGTATCATGAATCGACTCATGAATCATGAATTGAATCATGAATCATGAATTGAATAATAAATCATGAATCATGAATCATGAATCATGAATTGAATCATAAATCTTGAATCATGAATTGAATCATGAATCATGAATTGAATAATAAATCATGAATCATGAATCATGAATCATGAATCATGAATTGAATCATAAATCTTGAATCATGAATTGAATCATGAATCATGAATCATGAATCATGAATTGAATCATGAATCATGAATCGAATCATGAATTGAATCATGAAGCATGAATCGAATCATAAATCATGAATTATGAATCATGAATTGAATCATGAATCATGAATCGAATCATGAATCATGAATTGAATCATGAATCGAAACATGAATCATGAATCATGAATTGAATCATGAATCATGAATCGAATCATGAATCTTAAATCATTAATTGAATCATGAATTATAAATTAAATCATGAATCATGAATCATGAATTGAATCATGAATTGAATCATGAATCATGAATCATGAATTGAATCATGAATTGAATCATGAATTGAATCATGAATCATGAATCATGAATTGAATCATAATTCATGAATCATGAATCATGAATTGAATCATGAATCATGAATCATGAATTGAATCATGAATCATGAATTGAATCATGAATCATGAATCATGAATTGAATCATGAATCATGAATTGAATCATGAATCATGAATCATTAATTGAATCATGAATTTAATCATAAATCATGAATCATGAATCATGAATTGAATCATGAATCATGAATCGAATCATGAATCATGAATCATGAATTGAATCATGAATCATGAATCATGAATCATGAATTGAATCATGAATCATGAATCATGAATCGAATCATGAATCATGAATCAAGAATCATGAATCGAATCATGAATCTTGAATCATGAATCATGAATTCAATCATGAATCATGAATTATGAATCATGAATTGAATCATGAATCATGAATTGAACCATGAATCATGAATTATGTATCATGAATTGAATCATGAATCATGAATTGAATCATGAATCATGAATCATGAATCGAATCATAATTCATGAATTAAATCATGAATCATGAATTGAATCATGTATCATGAATCATGAATTGAATCATGAATCATGAATCATGAATCATGATATGAATCATGAATCATGAATCGAATCATGAATCATGAATTGAATCATGAATCATGAATCATGAATCGACTCATGAATCATGAATTGAATCATGAATCATGAATTGAATAATAAATCATGAATCATGAATCATGAATTGAATCATAAATCTTGAATCATGAATTGAATCATGAATCATGAATTGAATAATAAATCATGAATCATGAATCATGAATCATGAATCATGAATTGAATCATAAATCTTGAATCATGAATTGAATCATGAATCATGAATCATGAATCATGAATTGAATCATGAATCGAATCATGAATTGAATCATGAAGCATGAATCGAATCATAAATCATGAATTATGAATCATGAATTGAATCATGAATCATGAATCGAATCATGAATCATGAATTGAATCATGAATCGAAACATGAATCATGAATCATGAATTGAATCATGAATCATGAATCGAATCATGAATCTTAAATCATTAATTGAATCATGAATTATAAATTAAATCATGAATCATGAATCATGAATTGAATCATGAATTGAATCATGAATTGAATCATGAATCATGAATCATGAATTGAATCATAATTCATGAATCATGAATCATGAATTGAATCATGAATCATGAATCATGAATCATGAATTGAATCATGAATCATGAATTGAATCATGAATCATGAATCATGAATTGAATCATGAATCATGAATTGAATCATGAATCATGAATCATTAATTGAATCATGAATTTAATCATAAATGATGAATCATGAATTGAATCATGAATCATGAATTGAATCATGAATCATGAATCATGAATTGAATCATGAATCATGAATCATGAATCCTGAATCATGAATTGAATCATGAATCATGAATCATGAATTGAATCATGAATTGAATCATGAATCATGAATCATGAATTGAATCATGAATCATGAATCGAATCATGAATCATGAATTGAATCACGAATCGAATCATGAATCATGAATCATGAATTGAATCATGAATCATGAATTGAATCATGAATCATGAATTGAATCATGAATCATGATTCAAGAATCATGAATCGAATCATGAATCATGAATCATGAATCATGAATTGAATCATGAATCATGAGTCATGAATCATGAATTGAATCATGAATCATGAATCATGAATCGAATCATGAATCATGAATCAAGAATCATGAATCGAATCATGAATCATGAATTGAATCATGAATCATGAATTGAATCATGAATCATGAATTGAATCATGAATCATGAATCATGAATTGAATCATGAATCATGAATCATGAATCATGAATTGAATCATGAATCATGAATCATGAATTGAATCAGGATTCGAATCATGAATTGAATCATGAATCATGAATTGAATCATGAATCATGAATTATGAATCATGAATTGAATCATAAATCATGAATTGAATCATGAATCATGAATTGAATCATGAATCATGAATTATGAATCATGAATTGAATCATAAATCATGAATTGAATCATGAATCATGAATCATGAATCATGAATCATAAATCATGAATTGAATCATGAATCATGAATCATGAATCGAATCATGAATCATGAATTGAATCATGAATCATGAATTGAATCATGAATCATGAATTGAATCATGAATCATGAATCATGAATTGAATCATGAATTGAATCATGAATCATGAATTGAATCATGAATTAAATCATGAATCATGAATCATGAATTATAAATTGAATCATGAATTGAATCATGAATCATGAATCATGAATTGAACCATGAATCATGAATCATGAATTGAATCATGAATCATGAATCATGAATTGAATCATGAATCATGAATTGAATCATGAATTGAATCATAAATCATGAATCATGAATCATGAATTGAATCATGAATCATGAATCATGAATCATGAATCATAAATTGAATCATGATTCATGAGTCATGAATTGAATCATGAATTGAATCATGAATCATGAATCATGAATTGAATCATGAATCATGAATCATGAATTGAATCATGAATCATGAATCGAATCATGAATCATGAATTGAATCATGATTCATGAATTGAATCATGAATCATGAATTGAATCATGAATCATGAATCATGAATCGAATCATGAATCATGAATCATGAATTGAATCATGAATCATGAATCATGAATTGAATCATGAATCATGAATCATGAATCATGAAGTGAATCATGAATCATGAATCATGAATCGAATCATGAATCATGAATCAAAAATCATGAATCGAATCATGAATCATGAATTGAATCATGAATCATGAATCATGAATTTAATCATGAATCATGAATCATGAATCAGAAATCGAATCATGAATCATGAATTGAATCATGAATTATAAATCATGAATCATGAATTGAAACATGAATCATGAATCATAAATCAAATCATGAATCATGAATTGAATCAAGAATCATAAATCATGAATCATGAATTGAATCATGAATCATGAATTGAATCCTGAATTGAATCATGAATCATGAATCGAATCATGAATTATGAATTGAATCATGAATCATGAATCATGAATCGAATCATGAATCGAATCATGAATCTTGAATCATGAATTGAATCATGAATCATGAATTATAAATTGAATCATGAATCATGAATCATGAATCATGAATCATGAATTGAACCATGAATCATGAATCATGAATTGAATCATGAATCATGAATCATGAATTGAATCATGAATCATGAATTGAATCATGAATTGAATCATAAATCATGAATCATGAATCATGAATTGAATCATGAATCATGAATCATGAATCATGAATCATAAATTGAATCATGATTCATGAGTCATGAATTGAATCATGAATTGAATCATGAATCATGAATCATGAATTGAATCATGAATCATGAATCATGAATTGAATCATGAATCATGAATCGAATCATGAATCATGAATTGAATCATGAATCATGAATTGAATCATGAATCATGAATTGAATCATGAATCATGAATCATGAATCGAATCATGAATCATGAATCATGAATTGAATCATGAATCATGAATCATGAATTGAATCATGAATCATGAATCATGAATCATGAAGTGAATCATGAATCATGAATCATGAATCGAATCATGAATCATGAATCAAAAATCATGAATCGAATCATGAATCATGAATTGAATCATGAATCATGAATCATGAATTTAATCATGAATCATGAATTTAATCATGAATCATGAATCATGAATCAGAAATCGAATCATGAATCATGAATTGAATCATGAATTATAAATCATGAATCATGAATTGAAACATGAATCATGAATCATAAATCAAATCATGAATCATGAATTGAATCATGAATCATGAATCATGAATCATGAATTGAATCATGAATCATGAATTGAATCCTGAATTGAATCATGAATCATGAATCGAATCATGAATTATGAATTGAATCATGAATCATGAATCATGAATCGAATCATGAATCGAATCATGAATCTTGAATCATGAATTGAATCATGAATCATGAATTATAAATTGAATCATGAATCATGAATCATGAATCATGAATCATGAATCATGAATCATGAAGTGAATCATGAATCATGAATCATAAATCGAATCATGAATCAAAAATCATGAATCGAATCATGAATCATGAATTGAATCATGAATCATGAATCATGAATTGAATCATGAATCATGAATCATGAATCATGAATTGAATCATGAATCATGATTTATGAATCGAATCATGAATCAACAATCTTGAATCGAATCATGAATCATGAAATGAATCATGAATCATGAATCATGAATCATGAATCATTAATCGAATCATGAATCATGAATTGAATCATGAATCATGAATCATGAATCATGAATTAAATCCAGAATCATAAATTGAATCATTAATCGAATCATGAATCATGAATCATGAATTGAATCATGAATCATGAATCATGAATCATGAATTAAATCCAGAATCATAAATTGAATCATGAATTGAATCATGAATCATGAATCATGAATCATAAATTGAACCATGAATCATGACTCATGAATTGAATCATGAATCATGAATCATGAATTGAATCATGAATTGAATCATGAATCATGAATTGAATCATGAATTGAATCATGAATCATGAATCATGAATTGAATCATGAATAATGAATCATGAATTGAATCATGAATCGAATCATGAATCTTGAATCATGAATTGAATCATGAATCATTAATTATAAATTGAATCATGAATCATGAATCATGAATCATGAATCAAGAATTGAATCATGAATCATGAATCATGAATCATGAATCATGAATCATGAAGTGAATCATGAATCATGAATCATGAATCGAATCATGAATCATGAATCAAAAATCATGAATCGAATCATGAATCATGAATTGAATCATGAATCATGAATCATGAATTGAATCATGAATCATGAATCATGAATCATGAATTGAATCATGAATCATGATTTATGAATCGAATCATGAATCAACAATCTGGAATCGAATCATGAATCATGAAATGAATCATGAATCATGAATCATGAATCATAAATCATTAATCGAATCATGAATCATGAATTGAATCATGAATCATGAATCATGAATCATGAATTAAATCCAGAATCATAAATTGAATCATGAATTGAATCATGAATCATGAATCATGAATCATAAATTGAACAATGAATCATGAATCATGAATTGAATCATGAATCATGAATCATGAGTCAAGAATCATGAATCGAATCATGAATCATGAATCATGAATTATGAATTGAATCATGAATCATGAATTATGAATCATGAATCATGAATTGAATCATGAATCATGAATCATGAATCATGAATTGAATCATGAATCATGAATCATGAATCGAATCATGAATCATGAATCAAGAATCATGAATTGAATCATGAATCTTGAATCATGAATCATGAATTCAATCATGAATCATGAATTATGAATCATGAATTGAATCATGAATCATGAATTGAACCATGAATCATGAATTATGTATCATGAATTGAATCATGAATCATGAATTGAATCATGAATCATGAATTGAATCATGAATCATGAATCGAATCATAATTCATGAATTAAATCATGAATCATGAATTGAATCATGTATCATGAATCATGAATTGAATCATGAATCATGAATCATGAATCATGATATGAATCATGAATCATGAATCATGAATCGAATCATGAATCATGAATTGAATCATGAATCATGAATCATGAATCGACTCATGATTCATGAATTCAATCATGAATCATGAATTGAATAATAAATCATGAATCATGAATCATCAATTGAATCATAAATCTTGAATCATGAATTGAATCATGAATCATGAATTGAATAATAAATCATGAATCATGAATCATGAATCATGAATCATGAATTGAATCATAAATCTTGAATCATGAATTGAATCATGAATCATGAATCATGAATCCTGAATTGAATCATGAATCATGAATCGAATCATGAATTGAATCATGAAGCATGAATCGAATCATAAATCATGAATTATGAATCATGAATTGAATCATGAATCATGAATCGAATCATGAATCATGAATTGAATCATGAATCGAAACATGAATCATGAATCATGAATTGAATCATGAATCATGAATCGAATCATGAATCTTAAATCATTAATTGAATCATGAATTATAAATTAAATCATGAATCATGAATCGAATCATGAATCGAATCATGAATCTTGAATCATGAATTGAATCATGAATCATGAATTATAAATTGAATCATGAATCATGAATCATGAATCAAGAATTGAATCATGAATCATGAATCATGAATCATGAATCATGAATCATGAAGTGAATCATGAATCATGAATCATAAATCGAATCATGAATCATGAATCAAAAATCATGAATCGAATCATGAATCATGAATTGAATCATGAATCATGAATCATGAATTGAATCATGAATCATGAATCATAAATCAAATCATGAATCATGAATTGAATCATGAATCATGAATCATGAATCATGAATTGAATCATGAATCATGAATTGAATCCTGAATTGAATCATGAATCATGAATCGAATCATGAATTATGAATTGAATCATGAATCATGAATCATGAATCGAATCATGAATCGAATCATGAATCTTGAATCATGAATTGAATCATGAATCATGAATTATAAATTGAATCATGAATCATGAATCATGAATCATGAATCATGAATCATGAATCATGAAGTGAATCATGAATCATGAATCATAAATCGAATCATGAATCAAAAATCATGAATCGAATCATGAATCATGAATTGAATCATGAATCATGAATCATGAATTGAATCATGAATCATGAATCATGAATCATGAATTGAATCATGAATCATGATTTATGAATCGAATCATGAATCAACAATCTTGAATCGAATCATGAATCATGAAATGAATCATGAATCATGAATCATGAATCATGAATCATTAATCGAATCATGAATCATGAATCATGAATTGAATCATGAATCATGAATCATGAATCATGAATTAAATCCAGAATCATAAATTGAATCATTAATCGAATCATGAATCATGAATCATGAATTGAATCATGAATCATGAATCATGAATCATGAATTAAATCCAGAATCATAAATTGAATCATGAATTGAATCATGAATCATGAATCATGAATCATAAATTGAACCATGAATCATGACTCATGAATTGAATCATGAATCATGAATCATGAATTGAATCATGAATTGAATCATGAATCATGAATTGAATCATGAATTGAATCATGAATCATGAATCATGAATTGAATCATGAATAATGAATCATGAATTGAATCATGAATCGAATCATGAATCTTGAATCATGAATTGAATCATGAATCATTAATTATAAATTGAATCATGAATCATGAATCATGAATCAAGAATTGAATCATGAATCATGAATCATGAATCATGAATCATGAATCATGAATCGAATCATGAATCATGAATCAAAAATCATGAATCGAATCATGAATTGAATCATGAATCATGAATCATGAATTGAATCATGAATCATGAATCATGAATCATGAATTGAATCATGAATCATGATTTATGAATCGAATCATGAATCAACAATCTGGAATCGAATCATGAATCATGAAATGAATCATGAATCATGAATCATGAATCATAAATCATTAATCGAATCATGAATCATGAATTGAATCATGAATCATGAATCATGAATCATGAATTAAATCCAGAATCATAAATTGAATCATGAATTGAATCATGAATCATGAATCATGAATCATAAATTGAACAATGAATCATGAATCATGAATTGAATCATGAATCATGAATCATGAGTCAAGAATCATGAATCGAATCATGAATCATGAATCATGAATTATGAATTGAATCATGAATCATGAATTATGAATCATGAATCATGAATTGAATCATGAATCATGAATCATGAATCATGAATTGAATCATGAATCATGAATCATGAATCGAATCATGAATCATGAATCAAGAATCATGAATTGAATCATGAATCTTGAATCATGAATCATGAATTCAATCATGAATCATGAATTATGAATCATGAATTGAATCATGAATCATGAATTGAACCATGAATCATGAATTATGTATCATGAATTGAATCATGAATCATGAATTGAATCATGAATCATGAATTGAATCATGAATCATGAATCGAATCATAATTCATGAATTAAATCATGAATCATGAATTGAATCATGTATCATGAATCATGAATTGAATCATGAATCATGAATCATGAATCATGATATGAATCATGAATCATGAATCATGAATCGAATCATGAATCATGAATTGAATCATGAATCATGAATCATGAATCGACTCATGAATCATGAATTCAATCATGAATCATGAATTGAATAATAAATCATGAATCATGAATCATCAATTGAATCATAAATCTTGAATCATGAATTGAATCATGAATCATGAATTGAATAATAAATCATGAATCATGAATCATGAATCATGAATCATGAATTGAATCATAAATCTTGAATCATGAATTGAATCATGAATCATGAATCATGAATCCTGAATTGAATCATGAATCATGAATCGAATCATGAATTGAATCATGAAGCATGAATCGAATCATAAATCATGAATTATGAATCATGAATTGAATCATGAATCATGAATCGAATCATGAATCATGAATTGAATCATGAATCGAAACATGAATCATGAATCATGAATTGAATCATGAATCATGAATCGAATCATGAATCTT
Organism: Mixophyes fleayi; assembly: GCF_038048845.1. Classification (NCBI taxonomy): domain Eukaryota; kingdom Metazoa; phylum Chordata; class Amphibia; order Anura; family Limnodynastidae; genus Mixophyes; species Mixophyes fleayi. Next base: position 28,026 of record NW_027448198.1, read on the forward strand.
AAATCATTAATTGAATCATGAATTATAAATTAAATCATGAATCATGAATCGAATCATGAATCGAATCATGAATCTTGAATCATGAATTGAATCATGAATCATGAATTATAAATTGAATCATGAATCATGAATCATGAATCAAGAATTGAATCATGAATCATGAATCATGAATCATGAATCATGAATCATGAAGTGAATCATGAATCATGAATCATAAATCGAATCATGAATCATGAATCAAAAATCATGAATCGAATCATGAATCATGAATTGAATCATGAATCATGAATCATGAATTGAATCATGAATCATGAATCATGAATCATGAATTGAATCATGAATCATGATTTATGAATCGAATCATGAATCAACAATCTTGAATCGAATCATGAATCATGAAATGAATCATGAATCATGAATCATGAATCATGAATCATTAATCGAATCATGAATCATGAATCATGAATTGAATCATGAATCATGAATCATGAATCATGAATTAAATCCAGAATCATAAATTGAATCATGAATTGAATCATGAATCATGAATCATAAATTGAACCATGAATCATGACTCATGAATTGAATCATGAATCATGAATCATGAATTGAATCATGAATTGAATCATGAATCATGAATTGAATCATGAATTGAATCATGAATTGAATCATGAATCATGAATTGAATCATGAATCATGAATCATGAATTGAATCATGAATCATGAATCGAATCATGAATCATGAATTGAATCATGAATCGAATCATCAATCATCAATCATGAATTGAATCATGAATCATGAATCGAATCATGAAGAGAATCATGAATCTTGAATCATGAATTGAATCATGAATCATGAATTATAAATTGAATCATGAATCATGAATCATGAATCATGAATCAAGAATTGAATCATGAATCATGAATCATGAATCATGAATCATGAAGTGAATCATGAATCATGAATCATGAATCGAATCATGAATCATGAATCAAAAATCATGAATCGAATCATGAATCATGAATTGAATCATGAATCATGAATCATGAATTGAATCATGAATCATGAATCATGAATCATGAATTGAATCATGAATCATGATTTATGAATCGAATCATGAATCAACAATCTTGAATCGAATCATGAATCATGAAATGAATCATGAATCATGAATCATGAATCATGAATCATGAATCATGAATCATTAATCGAATCATAAATCATGAATTGAATCATGAATCATGAATCATGAATCATGAATTAAATCCAGAATCATAAATTGAATCATGAATTGAATCATGAATCATGAATCATGAATCATAAATTGAACAATGAATCATGAATCATGAATTGAATCATGAATCATGAATCATGAGTCAAGAATCATGAATCGAATCATGAATCATGAATCATGAATTATGAATTGAATCATGAATCATGAATTATGAATCATGAATCATGAATTGAATCATGAATCATGAATCATGAATCATGAATTGAATCATGAATCATGAATCATGAATCGAATCATGAATCATGAATCAAGAATCATGAATCGAATCATGAATCTTGAATCATTAATCATGAATTGAACCATGAATCATGAATTATGTATCATGAATTGAATCATGAATCATGAATTCAATCATGAATCATGAATCATGAATCGAATCATAATTCATGAATTAAATCATGAATCATGAATTGAATCATGTATCATGAATCATGAATTGAATCATGAATCATGAATCATGAATCATGATATGAATCATGAATCATGAATCATGAATCGAATCATGAATCATGAATCATGAATTGACTCATGAATCATGAATTGAATCATGAATCATGAATTGAATAATAAATCATGAATCATGAATCATGAATCATGAATCATGAATTGAATCATAAATCTTGAATCATGAATTGAATCATGAATCATGAATTGAATAATAAATCATGAATCATGAATCATGAATCATGAATCATGAATTGAATCATAAATCTTGAATCATGAATTGAATCATGAATCATGAATCGAATCATGAATTGAATCATGAAGCATGAATTATGAATCATGAATTGAATCATGAATCATGAATTGAACCATGAATCATGAATTATGTATCATGAATTGAATCATAATTCATGAATTAAATCATGAATCATGAATTGAATCATGTATCATGAATCATGAATTGAATCATGAATCATGAATCATGAATCATGATATGAATCATGAATCATGAATCATGAATCGAATCATGAATCATGAATTGAATCATGAATCATGAATCATGAATCGACTCATGAATCATGAATTGAATCATGAATCATGAATTGAATAATAAATCATGAATCATGAATCATGAATCATGAATCATGAATTGAATCATAAATCTTGAATCATGAATTGAATCATGAATCATGAATTGAATAATAAATCATGAATCATGAATCATGAATCATGAATCATGAATTGAATCATAAATCTTGAATCATGAATTGAATCATGAATCATGAATCGAATCATGAATTGAATCATGAAGCATGAATCGAATCATAAATCATGAATTATGAATCATGAATTGAATCATGAATCATGAATCATGAATCATGAATCATGAATTGAATCATAAATCATGAATTGAATCATGAATCATGAATCAAATCATGAATTGAATCATGAAGCATGAATCGAATCATAAATCATGAATTTTGAATCATGAATTGAATCATGAATCATGAATCGAATCATGAATCATGAATTGAATCATGAATCGAAACATGAATCATGAATCATGAATTGAATCATGAATCATGAATCGAATCATGAATCTTAAATCATTAATTGAATCATGAATTATAAATTAAATCATGAATCATGAATCATGAATTGAATCATGAATTGAATCATGAATCATGAATCATGAATTGAATCATAATTCATGAATCATGAATCATGAATTGAATCATGAATCATGATTTATGAATCGAATCATGAATCAACAATCTTGAATCGAATCATGAATCATGAAATGAATCATGAATCAAAAATCATGAATTGAATCATGAATCATGAATCATGAATTGATTCATGAATCATGAATTGAATCATGAATCATGAATCATGAATTGAATCATGAATCATGAATTGAATAATGAATCATGAATCATTAATTGAATCATGAATTTAATCATAAATCATGAATCATGAATCATGAATTGAATCATGAATCATGAATTGAATCATGAATCATGAATCATGAATTGAATCATGAATCATGAATCATGAATCCTGAATCATAAATTGAATCATGAATCATGAATCATGAATTGAATCATGAATTGAATCATGAATCATGAATCATGAATTGAATCATGAATCATTAATCATGAATTGAATCATGAATCGAATCATGAATCATGAATTGAATCACGAATCGAATCATGAATCATGAATCATGAATTGAATCATGAATCATGAATTGAATCATGAATCATGAATTGAATCATGAATCATGAATCGAATCATGAATCTTGAATCATGAATTGAATCATGAATCATGAATTAAATCATGAATCATGAATCGAATCATGAATCATGATTCAAGAATCATGAATCGAATCATGAATCATGAATCATGAATCATGAATTGAATCATGAATCATGAATCATGAATTGAATCATGAATCATGAATCATGAATCGAATCATGAATCATGAATCAAGAATCATGAATCGATTCATGAATCATGAATTGAATCATGAATCATGAATTGAATCATGAATCATGAATTGAATCATGAATCATGAATTGAATCATGAATCATGAATCATGAATCATGAATTGAATCATGAATCATGAATCATGAATTGAATCAGGATTCGAATCATGAATTGAATCATGAATCATGAATTGAATCATGAATCATGAATTATGAATCATGAATTGAATCATAAATCATGAATTGAATCATGAATCATGAATTGAATCATGAATCATGAATTATGAATCATGAATTGAATCATAAATCATGAATTGAATCATGAATCATGAATCATGAATCATGAATCATAAATCATGAATTGAATCATGAATCATGAATTGAATCATGAATCATGAATTGAATCATGAATTGAATCATAAATCATGAATCATGAATCATGAATTGAATTCATCAATCATGAATCATGAATCATGAATCATAAATTGAATCATGATTCATGAGTCATGAATTGAATCATGAATTGAATCATGAATCATGAATCATGAATTGAATCATAAATCATGAATCATGAATTGAATCATGAATCATGAATCGAATCATGAATCATGAATTGAATCATGAATCATGAATTGAATCATGAATCATGAATTGAATCATGAATCATGAATCATGAATCGAATCATGAATCATGAATCATGAATTGAATCATGAATCATGAATCATGAATTGAATCATGAATCATGAATCATGAATTATGAATTGAATCATGAATCATGAATCATGAATCATGAAGTGAATCATGAATCATGAAGTGAATCATGAATCATGAAGTGAATCATGAATCATGAATCGAATCATGAATCATGAATCAAAAATCATGAATCATGAATCAAAAATCATGAATTGAATCATGAATCATGAATCATGAATTTAATCATGAATCATGAATCATGAATCAGAAATCGAATCATGAATCATGAATTGAATCATGAATCATGAATCATGAATCATGAATTGAATCATGAATCATGAATCATGAATTGAATCCTGAATTGAATCATGAATCATGAATCATGAATCATGAATTGAATCATGAATCATGAATCATGAATTGAATCCTGAATTGAATCATGAATCATGAATCGAATCATGAATCATGAATTGAATCATGAATCATGAATCATGAATTGAATCATGAATCATGAATTGAATCATGAATTGAATCATGAATCATGAATCATGAATTGAATCCTGAATTGAATCATGAATCATGAATTGAATCATGAATTAAATCACGAATCATGAATAATAAATTGAATCATGAATCATGAAGTGAATCATGAATTGAATCATGAATCATGAATTGAATCATGAATCATGAATCATGAATTGAATCATGAATCATGAATCATGAAATGAAACATGAATCATGAATCATGAATTGAATCATGAATCATGAATCGAATAATGAATCATGAACTATGAATTGAATCATGAATCATGAATCATGAATTGAATCATAAATCATGAATCAAGAATCATGAATCGAATCATGAATCATGAATTGAATCATGAATTGAATCATGAATCATGAATTGAATCATGAATCATGAATCATGAATTGAATCATGAATCATGAATCATGAATCATGAATTGAATCATGAATCATGAATCATGAATTGAATCAGGATTCGAATCATGAATTGAATCATGAATCATGAATTGAATCATGAATCATGAATTATGAATCATGAATTGAATCATAAATCATGAATTGAATCATGAATCATGAATCATGAATCATGAATTGAATCATGAATCGAATCATGAATCATGAATTGAATCATGAATCATGAATTGAATCATGAATCATGAATTGAATCATAAATCATGAATCATGAATTGAATCATGAATTAAATCATGAATCATGAATCATAAATTGAATCATGAATTGCATCATGAATCATGAATCATGAATTGAATCATGAATCATGAATCATGAATTGAATCATGAATCATGAATCATGAATTGAATCATGAATCATGAATTGAATCATGAATTGAATCATAAATCATGAATCATGAATCATGAATTGAATTCATCAATCATGAATCATGAATCATGAATTGAATTCATCAATCATGAATCATGAATCATAAATTGAATCATGATTCATGAGTCATGAATTGAATCATGAATTGAATCATGATTCATGAGTCATGAATTGAATCATGAATTGAATCATGAATCATGAATCATGAATTGAATCATGAATTATGAATCATGAATTGAATCATGAATCATGAATTGAATCATGAATCATGATTTGAATCATGAATCATGAATCGAATCATGAATCTTGAATCATGAATTGAATCATGAATCATGAATTAAATCATGAATCATGAATCGAATCATGAATCATGAGTCAAGAATCATGAATCGAATCATGAATCATGAATCATGAATCATGAATTGAATCATGAATCATGAATCATGAATCATGAATTGAATCATGAATCATGAATCATGTATCGAATTATGAATCATGAATCAAGAATCATGAATCGAATCATGAATCATGAATCATGAATCATGAATTGAATCATGAATCATGAATCATGAATCATGAATTGAATCATGAATCATGATTTATGAATCGAATCATGAATCAACAATCTTGAATCGAATCATGAATCATGAAATGAATCATGAATCATGAATCATGAATCATGAATTAAATCCAGAATCATAAATTGAATCATGAATTGAATCATGAATCATGAATCATGAATCATAAATTGAACAATGAATCATGAATCATGAATTGAATCATGAATCATGAATCATGAGTCAAGAATCATGAATCGAATCATGAATCATGAATCATGAATTATGAATTGAATCATGAATCATGAATTATGAATCATGAATCATGAATTGAATCATGAATCATGAATCATGAATTGAATCATGAATCATGAATCATGAATCGAATCATGAATCATGAATCAAGAATCATGAATCGAATCATGAATCTTGAATCATGAATCATGAATTCAATCATGAATCATGAATTATGAATCATGAATTGAATCATGAATCATGAATTGAACCATGAATCATGAATTATGTATCATGAATTGAATCATGAATCATGAATTGAATCATGAATCATGAATCATGAATCGAATCATAATTCATGAATTAAATCATGAATCATGAATTGAATCATGAATCATGAATCATGATATGAATCATGAATCATGAATCATGAATCGAATCATGAATCATGAATTGAATCATGAATCATGAATCATGAATCGACTCATGAATCATGAATTGAATCATGAATCATGAATTGAATAATAAATCATGAATCATGAATCATGAATCATGAATCATGAATTGAATCATAAATCTTGAATCATGAATTAAATCATGAATCATGAATTGAATAATAAATCATGAATCATGAATCATGAATCATGAATTGAATCATAAATCTTGAATCATGAATTGAATCATGAATCATGAATCATGAATCATGAATTGAATCATGAATCATGAATCGAATCATGAATTGAATCATGAAGCATGAATCGAATCATAAATCATGAATTATGAATCATGAATTGAATCATGAATCATGAATCGAATCATGAATCATGAATTGAATCATGAATCGAAACATGAATCATGAATCATGAATTGAATCATGAATCATGAATCGAATCATGAATCTTAAATCATTAATTGAATCATGAATTATAAATTAAATCATGAATCATGAATCATGAATTGAATCATGAATTGAATCATGAATCATGAATCATGAATTGAATCATAATTCATGAATCATGAATCATGAATTGAATCATGAATCATGAATCATGAATCATGAATTGAATCATGAATCATGAATTGAATCATGAATCATGAATTGAATCATGAATCATGAATCATTAATTGAATCATGAATTTAATCATAAATCATGAATCATGAATCATGAATTGAATCATGAATCATGAATTGAATCATGAATCATGAATTGAATCATGAATCATGAATCATGAATCCTGAATCATAAATTGAATCATGAATCATGAATTGAATCATGAATTGAATCATGAATCATGAATTGAATCATGAATCATTAATCATGAATTGAATCATGAATCATGAATCGAATCATGAATCATGAATTGAATCACGAATCGAATCATGAATCATGAATTGAATCATGAATCATGAATTGAATCATGAATCATGAATCGAATCATGAATCTTGAATCATGAATTGAATCATGAATCATGAATTAAATCATGAATCATGAATCGAATCATGAATCGAATCATGAATCATGAATCATGAATCATGAATTGAATCATGAATCATGAATCATGAATCATGAATTGAATCATGAATCATGAATCATGAATCGAATCATGAATCATGAATCAAGAATCATGAATCGAATCATGAATCTTGAATCATGAATCATGAATTCAATCATGAATCATGAATTATGAATCATGAATTGAATCATGAATCATGAATTGAACCATGAATCATGAATTATGTATCATGAATTGAATCATGAATCATGAATTGAATCATGAATCATGAATCATGAATCGAATCATAATTCATGAATTAAATCATGAATCATGAATTGAATCATGTATCATGAATCATGAATTGAATCATGAATCATGAATCATGAATCATGATATGAATCATGAATCATGAATCGAATCATGAATCATGAATTGAATCATGAATCATGAATCATGAATCGACTCATGAATCATGAATTGAATCATGAATCATGAATTGAATAATAAATCATGAATCATGAATCATGAATTGAATCATAAATCTTGAATCATGAATTGAATCATGAATCATGAATTGAATAATAAATCATGAATCATGAATCATGAATCATGAATCATGAATTGAATCATAAATCTTGAATCATGAATTGAATCATGAATCATGAATCATGAATCATGAATTGAATCATGAATCATGAATCGAATCATGAATTGAATCATGAAGCATGAATCGAATCATAAATCATGAATTATGAATCATGAATTGAATCATGAATCATGAATCGAATCATGAATCATGAATTGAATCATGAATCGAAACATGAATCATGAATCATGAATTGAATCATGAATCATGAATCGAATCATGAATCTTAAATCATTAATTGAATCATGAATTATAAATTAAATCATGAATCATGAATCATGAATTGAATCATGAATTGAATCATGAATTGAATCATGAATCATGAATTGAATCATAATTCATGAATCATGAATCATGAATTGAATCATGAATCATGAATCATGAATCATGAATTGAATCATGAATCATGAATTGAATCATGAATCATGAATCATGAATTGAATCATGAATCATGAATTGAATCATGAATCATAAATCATTAATTGAATCATGAATTTAATCATAAATCATGAATCATGAATTGAATCATGAATCATGAATTGAATCATGAATCATGAATCATGAATTGAATCATGAATCATGAATCATGAATCCTGAATCATAAATTGAATCATGAATCATGAATCATGAATTGAATCAAGAATTGAATCATGAATCATGAATCATGAATTGAATCATGAATCATTAATCATGAATTGAATCATGAATCATGAATCGAATCATGAATCATGAATTGAATCACGAATCGAATCATGAATCATGAATCATGAATTGAATCATGAATCATGAATTGAATCATGAATCATGAATTGAATCATGAATCATAAATCGAATCATGAATCTTGAATCATGAATTGAATCATGAATCATGAATTAAATCATGAATCATGAATCGAATCATGAATCATGATTCAAGAATCATGAATCGAATCATGAATCATGAATCATGAATCATGAATTGAATCATGAATCATGAATCATGAATCATGAATTGAATCATGAATCATGAATCATGAATCGAATCATGAATCATGAATCAAGAATCATGAATCGAATCATGAATCATGAATTGAATCATGAATCATGAATTGAATCATGAATCATGAATTGAATCATGAATCATGAATCATGAATTGAATCATGAATCATGAATCATGAATCATGAATTGAATCATGAATCATGAATCATGAATTGAATCAGGATTCGAATCATGAATTGAATCATGAATCATGAATTGAATCATGAATCATGAATTATGAATCATGAATTGAATCATAAATCATGAATTGAATCATGAATTGAATCATGAATCATGAATTGAATCATGAATCATGAATTATGAATCATGAATTGAATCATAAATCATGAATTGAATCATGAATCATGAATTGAATCATGAATCATGAATTATGAATCATGAATTGAATCATAAATCATGAATTGAATCATGAATCATGAATCATGAATCATGAATCATAAATCATGAATTGAATCATGAATCATGAATCATGAATCGAATCATGAATCATGAATTGAATCATGAATCATGAATTGAATCATGAATCATGAATCATGAATTGAATCATGAATTGAATCATGAATCATGAATTGAATCATGAATTAAATCATGAATCATGAATCATGAATTATAAATTGAATCATGAATTGAATCATGAATCACGAATCATGAATTGAATCATGAATCATGAATCATGAATTGAATCATGAATCATGAATCATGAATTGAATCATGAATCATGAATTGAATCATGAATTGAATCATAAATCATGAATCATGAATTGAATCATGAATTGAATCATGAATCATGAATCATGAATTGAATCATGAATCATGAATCATGAATTGAATCATGAATCATGAATCGAATCATGAATCATGAATTGAATCATGAATCATGAATTGAATCATGAATCATGAATTGAATCATGAATCATGAATCATGAATCGAATCATGAATCATGAATCATGAATTGAATCATGAATCATGAATCATGAATTGAATCATGAATCATGAATCATGAATTATGAATTGAATCATGAATCATGAATCATGAATCATGAAGTGAATCATGAATCATGAAGTGAATCATGAATCATGAAGTGAATCATGAATCATGAATCGAATCATGAATCATGAATCAAAAATCATGAATCGAATCATGAATCATGAATTGAATCATGAATCATGAATCATGAATTTAATCATGAATCATGAATCATGAATCAGAAATCGAATCATGAATCATGAATTGAATCATGAATTATAAATCATGAATCATGAATTGAAACATGAATCATGAATCATAAATCAAATCATGAATCATGAATTGAATCATGAATCATGAATCATGAATCATGAATTGAATCATGAATCATGAATTGAATCCTGAATTGAATCATGAATCATGAATTGAATCATGAATTGAATCACGAATCATGAATAATAAATTGAATCATGGATCATGAAGTGAATCATGAATTGAATCATGAATCATGAATCATGAATTGAATCATGAATCATGAATCATGAATTAAATCATGAATCATGAATCATGAAATGAAACATGAATCATGAATCATGAATTGAATCATGAATCATGAATTGAATCATGAATCATGAATCGAATAATGAATCATGAAACATGAATTGAGTCATGAATCATGAATTATGAACTATGAATTGAATCATGAATCATGAATCATGAATTGAATCATAAATCATGAATCAAGAATCATGAATCGAATCATGAATCATGAATTGAATCATGAATTGAATCATGAATCATGAATTGAATCATGAATCATGAATCATGAATTGAATCATGAATCATGAATCATGAATCATGAATTGAATCATAAATCATGAATCATGAATTGAATCAGGATTCGAATCATGAATTGAATCATGAATCATGAATTGAATCATGAATCATGAATTATGAATCATGAATTGAATCATAAATCATGAATTGAATCATAAATCATGAATCATGAATCATGAATTGAATCATAAATCATGAATCATGAATTGAATCATGAATTGAATCATGAATCATGAATTGAATCATGAATTAAATCATGAATCATGAATCATAAATTGAATCATGAATTGAATCATGAATCATGAATCATGAATTGAATCATGAATCATGAATCATGAATTGAATCATGAATCATGAATTGAATCATGAATTGAATCATAAATCATGAATCATGAATCATGAATTGAATTCATCAATCATGAATCATGAATCATGAATTGAATTCATCAATCATGAATCATAATTCATAAATTGAATCATGATTCATGAGTCATGAATTGAATCATGAATTGAATCATATATCATGAATTGAATCATGAATTATGAATCATGAATTGAATCATGAATCATGAATTGAATCATGAATCATGAATTGAATCATGAATCATGATTTGAATCATGAATCATGAATCGAATCATGAATCTTGAATCATGAATTGAATCATGAATCATGAATTAAATCATGAATCATGAATCGAATCATGAATCATGAGTCAAGAATCATGAATCGAATCATGAATCATGAATCATGAATCATGAATTGAATCATGAATCATGAATCATGAATCATGAATTGAATCATGAATCATGAATCATGTATCGAATCATGAATCATGAATCAAGAATCATGAATCGAATCATGAATCTTGAATCATGAATCATGAATTGAATCATGAATCATGAATTATGAATCATGAATTGAATCATGAATCATGAATTGAATCATGAATCATGAATTGAATCATGAATCATGAATTATGAATCATAAATTGAATCATGAATCATAAATTGAATCATGAATCATGAATCATGAATCGAATCATAATTCATGAATTGAATCATGTATTATGAATCATGAATTTAATCATGAATTGAATCATGAATCATGAATCATGAATTGAATCATGAATCATGAATCATGAATCATGAATCATGGATTGAATCATGAATCATGAATTGAATCACGAATCATGAATCATGAATCGAATCATGAATCATGAATTGAATAATGAATCATGAATCGAATCATGAATCATGAATTGAATCATGAATTATAAATTAAATCATGAATCATGAATTGAATCACGAATCATGAATCATGAATCGAATCATGAATCATGAATTGAATAATGAATCATGAATCGAATCATGAATCATGAATTGAATCATGAATTGAATCATGAATCATGAATCATGAATTGAATCATGAATCATGAATCTTAATTGAATCATGAATCATGAATCATGAATCATGAATCGAATCATGAATCATGAATCATCAATCATCAATCATGAATTGAATCATGAATCATGAATAATGAATCATGAATTGAATCATGAATCATGAATCATGTATTGAATCATGAATCATGAATCATGAATTGATTCATCAATCATTAATCATGAATTGAACCAGAATTCGAATCTTGAATTGAATCAGGATTCGAATCATGAATTGAATCATGAATCATGAATTAAATCATGAATCCTGAATTATGAATCATGAATTGAATCATGAATCATGAATTGAATCATGAATCATGAATCATGAATCATGAATCATGAATTAAATCATGCATCATGTATCATGAATTGAATCATGAATCATGAATTTAATCTTGAATCATGAATTAAATCATGAATCATGAATTGAATCATGAATCATGAATCATGAATTGAATCATGAATTGAATCATGAATCATAAATTGAATCATGAATTAAATTATGAATCATGAATCATAAATTGAATCATGAAGTGAATCATGAATCATGAATCATGAATTGAATCATGAATCATGAATCATGAATTAAATCATGAATCATGAATCATGAAATGAAACATGAATCATGAATCATGAATTGAATCATGAATCATGAATTGAATCATGAATCATGAATCGAATAATGAATCATGAAACATGAATTGAGTCATGAATCATGAATTATGAACTATGAATTGAATCATGAATCATGAATCATGAATTGAATCATAAATCATGAATCAAGAATCATGAATCGAATCATGAATCATGAATTGAATCATGAATCATGAATTGAATCATGAATCATGAATCATGAATTGAATCATGAATCATGAATCATGAATCATGAATTGAATCATAAATCATGAATCATGAATTGAATCAGGATTCGAATCATGAATTGAATCATGAATCATGAATTGAATCATGAATCATGAATTATGAATCATGAATTGAATCATAAATCATGAATTGAATCATAAATCATGAATCATGAATCATGAATTGAATCATAAATCATGAATCATGAATTGAATCATGAATTGAATCATGAATCATGAATTGAATCATGAATTAAATCATGAATCATGAATCATAAATTGAATCATGAATTGAATCATGAATCATGAATCATGAATTGAATCATGAATCATGAATCATGAATTGAATCATGAATCATGAATTGAATCATGAATTGAATCATAAATCATGAATCATGAATCATGAATTGAATTCATCAATCATGAATCATGAATCATGAATTGAATTCATCAATCATGAATCATAATTCATAAATTGAATCATGATTCATGAGTCATGAATTGAATCATGAATTGAATCATATATCATGAATTGAATCATGAATTATGAATCATGAATTGAATCATGAATCATGAATTGAATCATGAATCATGAATTGAATCATGAATCATGATTTGAATCATGAATCATGAATCAAATCATGAATCTTGAATCATGAATTGAATCATGAATCATGAATTAAATCATGAATCATGAATCGAATCATGAATCATGAGTCAAGAATCATGAATCGAATCATGAATCATGAATCATGAATCATGAATTGAATCATGAATCATGAATCATGAATCATGAATTGAATCATGAATCATGAATCATGTATCGAATCATGAATCATGAATCAAGAATCATGAATCGAATCATGAATCTTGAATCATGAATCATGAATTGAATCATGAATCATGAATTATGAATCATGAATTGAATCATGAATCATGAATTGAATCATGAATCATGAATTGAATCATGAATCATGAATTATGAATCATAAATTGAATCATGAATCATAAATTGAATCATGAATCATGAATCATGAATCGAATCATAATTCATGAATTGAATCATGTATTATGAATCATGAATTTAATCATGAATTGAATCATGAATCATGAATCATGAATTGAATCATGAATCATGAATCATGAATCATGAATCATGGATTGAATCATGAATCATGAATTGAATCACGAATCATGAATCATGAATCGAATCATGAATCATGAATTGAATAATGAATCATGAATCGAATCATGAATCATGAATTGAATCATGAATCGAAACATGAATCATGAATCATGAATTGAATCATGAATCATGAATCGAATCATGAATCTTAAATCATGAATTGAATCATGAATTATAAATTAAATCATGAATCATGAATTGAATCACGAATCATGAATCATGAATCGAATCATGAATCATGAATTGAATAATGAATCATGAATCGAATCATGAATCATGAATTGAATCATGAATTGAATCATGAATCATGAATCATGAATTGAATCATGAATCATGAATCTTAATTGAATCATGAATCATGAATCATGAATCATGAATCGAATCATGAATCATGAATCATCAATCATCAATCATGAATTGAATCATGAATCATGAATAATGAATCATGAATTGAATCATGAATCATGAATCATGAATTGAATCATGAATCATGAATCATGAATTGATTCATCAATCATTAATCATGAATTGAACCAGAATTCGAATCTTGAATTGAATCAGGATTCGAATCATGAATTGAATCATGAATCATGAATTAAATCATGAATCCTGAATTATGAATCATGAATTGAATCATGAATCATGAATTGAATCATGAATCATGAATCATGAATCATGAATCATGAATTGAATCATGCATCATGAATCATGAATTGAATCATGAATCATGAATTTAATCTTGAATCATGAATTGAATCATGAATCATGAATTGAATCATGAATCATGAATCATGAATTGAATCATGAATTGAATCATGAATCATAAATTGAATCATGAATTAAATTATGAATCATGAATCATAAATTGAATCATGAATTGAATCATGAATCATGAATCGAATCATGAATCATGAATCATGATTCATGAATCGAATCATGAATCATGAATTGAATCATGAATCATGAATCATGAATTTAATCATGAATCATGAATTGAATCATGAATTGAATCATGAATCATGAATCATGAATCATGAATCATGAATCATAAATTGAATCATGAATCATGAATTGAATCATGAATTGAATCATAAATCATGAATCATGAATTGAATCATGAATCATGAATCATGAATTCAATCATGAATCATGAATCGAATCATGAATCATGAATTGAATCATGAATCGAATCATGAATCATCAATCATGAATTGAATCATGAATCATGAATCGAATCATGAATCGAATCATGAATCTTGAATCATGAATTGAATCATGAATCATGAATTATAAATTGAATCATGAATCATGAATCATGAATCATGAATCAAGAATTGAATCATGAATCATGAATCATGAATCATGAATCATGAATCATGAAGTGAATCATGAATCATGAATCATTAATCGAATCATGAATCATGAATCAAAAATCATGAATCGAATCATGAATCATGAATTAAATCATGAATCATGAATCGAATCATGAATCATGAGTCAAGAATCATGAATCGAATCATGAATCATGGATCATGAATCATGAATTGAATCATGAATCATGAATCATGTATCGAATCATGAATCATGAATCAAGAATCATGAATCGAATCATGAATCTTGAATCATGAATCATGAATTGAATCATGAATCATGAATTATGAATCATGAATTGAATCATGAATCATGAATCATGAATTATGAATCATGAATTGAATCATGAATCATAAATTGAATCATGAATCATGAATCATGAATCGAATCATAATTCATGAATTGAATCATGTATTATGAATCATGAATTTAATCATGAATTGAATCATGAATCATGAATCATGAATTGAATCATGAATCATGAATCATGAATCATGGATTGAATTATGAATCATGAATTGAATCATGAATCATGAATCATGAATCGAATCATGAATCATGAATTGAATAATGAATCATGAATCGAATCATGAATCATGAATTGAATCATAAATCGAAACATGAATCATGAATCATGAATTGAATCATGAATCATGAATCGAATCATGAATCTTAAATCATGAATTGAATCATGAATTATAAATTAAATCATGAATCATGAATCATGAATTGAATCATGAATTGAATCATGAATCATGAATCATGAATTGAATCATGAATCATGAATCTTAATTGAATCATGAATCATGAATCATGAATCATGAATCATGAATCGAATCATGAATCATGAATCATGAATCATCAATCATGAATTGAATCATGAATCATGAATAATGAATCATGAATAATGAATCATGAATTGAATCATGAATCATGAATTGAATCATGAATCATGAATTGATTCATCAATCATTAATCATGAATTGAACCAGAATTCGAATCTTGAATTGAATCAGGATTCGAATCATGAATTGAATCATGAATCATGAATTGAATCATGAATCCTGAATTATGAATCATGAATTGAATCATGAATCATGAATCATGAATCATGGATTGAATCATGAATCATGAATTGAATCACGAATCATGAATCATGAATCGAATCATGAATCATGAATTGAATAATGAATCATGAATCGAATCATGAATCATGAATTGAATCATGAATCGAAACATGAATCATGAATCATGAATTGAATCATGAATCATGAATCGAATCATGAATCTTAAATCATGAATTGAATCATGAATTATAAATTAAATCATGAATCATGAATCATGAATTGAATCATGAATTGAATCATGAATCATGAATCATGAATTGAATCATGAATCATGAATCTTAATTGAATCATGAATCATGAATCATGAATCATGAATCGAATCATGAATCATGAATCATCAATCATGAATTGAATCATGAATCATGAATAATGAATCATGAATTGAATCATGAATCATGAATTGAATCATGAATCATGAATTGATTCATCAATCATTAATCATGAATTGAACCAGAATTCGAATCTTGAATTGAATCAGGATTCGAATCATGAATTGAATCATGAATCATGAATTGAATCATGAATCCTGAATTATGAATCATGAATTGAATCATGAATCATGAATTGAATCATGAATCATGAATCATGAATCATGAATCATGAATCATGAATTGAATCATGCATCATGAATCATGAATCGAATCATGAATCATGAATTTAATCTTGAATCATGAATTGAATCATGAATCATGAATTGAATCATGAATCATGAATCATGAATTGAATCATGAATTGAATCATGAATCATAAATTGAATCATGAATTAAATTATGAATCATGAATCATGAATCATAAATTGAATCATGAATTGAATCATGAATCATGAATCGAATCATGAATCATGAATCATGATTCATGAATCGAATCATGAATCATGAATTGAATCATGAATCATGAATTTAATCATGAATCATGAATTGAATCATGAATTGAATCATGAATCATGAATCATGAATCATGAATCATGAATCATAAATTGAATCATGAATCATGAATTGAATCATGAATTGAATCATAAATCATGAATCATGAATTGAATCATGAATCATGAATCATGAATTCAATCATGAATCATGAATCGAATCATGAATCATGAATTGAATCATGAATCGAATCATGAATCATCAATCATGAATTGAATCATGAATCATGAATCGAATCATGAATCGAATCATGAATCTTGAATCATGAATTGAATCATGAATCATGAATTATAAATTGAATCATGAATCATGAATCATGAATCATGAATCAAGAATTGAATCATGAATCATGAATCATGAATCATGAAGTGAATCATGAATCATGAATCATTAATCGAATCATGAATCATGAATCAAAAATCATGAATCGAATCATGAATCATGAATTGAATCATGAATCATGAATCATGAATTGAATCATGAATCATGAATCATGAATCATGAATTGAATCATGAATCATGATTTATGAATCGAATCATGAATCAACAATCTTGAATCGAATCATGAATCATGAAATGAATCATGAATCATGAATCATGAATCATGAATCATGAATCATGAATCATTAATCGAATCATGAATCATGAATCATGAATTGAATCATGAATCATGAATCATGAATTAAATCCAGAATTATAAATTGAATCATGAATTGAATCATGAATCATGAATCATGAATCATAAATTGAACCATGAATCATGAATCATGAATTGAATCATGAATCATGAATCATGAATTATGAATTGAATCATGAATCATGAATCATGAATTGAATCAGGATTCGAATCATGAATTGAATCATGAATCATGAATTGAATCATGAATCATGAATTATGAATCATGAATTGAATCATAAATCATGAATTGAATCATGAATCATGAATCATGAATCATGAATTGAATCATGAATCGAATCATGAATCATGAATTGAATCATGAATCATGAATTGAATCATGAATCATGAATTGAATCATAAATCATGAATCATGAATTGAATCATGAATCATGAATTGAATCATGATTTAAATCATGAATCATGAATCATAAATTGAATCATGAATTGAATCATGAATCATGAATCATGAATTGAATCATGAATCATGAATTGAATCATGAATTGAATCATAAATCATGAATCATGAATCATGAATTGAATTCATCAATCATGAATCATGAATCATGAATTGAATTCATCAATCATGAATCATGAATCATAAATTGAATCATGATTCATGAGTCATGAATTGAATCATGAATTGAATCATGAATCATGAATCATGAATTGAATCATGAATTATGAATCATGAATTGAATCATGAATCATGAATTGAATCATGAATCATGAATTGAATCATGAATCATGAATTGAATCATGAATCATGATTTGAATCATGAATCATGAATCGAATCATGAATCTTGAATCATGAATTGAATCATGAATCATGAATTAAATCATGAATCATGAATCGAATCATGAATCATGAGTCAAGAATCATGAATCGAATCATGAATCATGAATCATGAATCATGAATTGAATCAGGAATCATGAATCATGAATCATGAATTGAATCATGAATCATGAATCATGTATCGAATCATGAATCATGAATCAAGAATCATGAATCGAATCATGAATCTTGAATCATGAATCATGAATTGAATCATGAATCATGAATTATGAATCATGAATTGAATCATGAATCATGAATTGAATCATGAATCATGAATTATGAATCATGAATTGAATCATGAATCATAAATTGAATCATGAATCATGAATCATGAATCGAATCATAATTCATGAATTGAATCATGTATTATGAATCATGAATTTAATCATGAATTGAATCATGATTAATGAATCATGAATTGAATCATGAATCATGAATCATGAATCATGGATTGAATCATGAATCATGAATTGAATCACGAATCATGAATCATGAATCGAATCATGAATCATGAATTGAATAATGAATCATGAATCGAATCATGAATCATGAATTGAATCATGAATCGAAACATGAATCATGAATCATGAATTGAATCATGAATCATGAATCGAATCATGAATCTTAAATCATGAATTGAATCATGAATTATAAATTAAATCATGAATCATGAATCATGAATTGAATCATGAATCATGAATCATGAATTGAATCATGAATCATGAATCTTAATTGAATCATGAATCATGAATCATGAATCATGAATCGAATCATGAATCATGAATCATGAATCATCAATCATGAATTGAATCATCAATCATGAATCATGAATCATGAATTGAATCATGAATCATGAATCATGAATTGAATCATGAATCATGAATCATGAATTGATTTATCAATCATTAATCATGAATTGAATCAGAATTCGAATCTCGAATTGAATCAGGATTCGAATCATGAATTGAATCATGAATCATGAATTGAATTATGAATCCTGAATTATGAATCATGAATTGAATCATGAATCATGAATTGAATCATGAATCATGAATCATGAATTGAATCATGAATTGAATCATGAATCATACATTGAATCATGAATTAAATTATGAATCATGAATCATGAATTGAATCATGCATCATGAATCATGAATCGAATCATGAATCATGAATTTAATCTTGAATCATGAATTGAATCATGAATCATGAATTGAATCATGAATCATGAATCATGAATTGAATCATGAATTGAATCATGAATCATACATTGAATCATGAATTAAATTATGAATCATGAATCATAAATTGAATCATGAATTGAATCATGAATCATGAATCGAATCATGAATCATGAATCATGATTCATGAATCGAATCATGAATCATGAATTGAATCATGAATCATGAATCATGAATTTAATAATGAATCATGAATTGAATCATGAATTGAATCATGAATCATGAATCATGAATCATGAATCATGAATCATAAATTGAATCATGAATCATGAATTGAATCATGAATGGAATCATAAATCATGAATCATGAATTGAATCATGAATCATGAATCATGAATTGAATCATGAATCATGAATCGAATCATGAATCATGAATTGAATCATGAATCGAATCATGAATCATCAATCATGAATTGAATCATGAATCATGAATCGAATCATGAATCGAATCATGAATCTTGAATCATGAATTAAATCATGAATCATGAATTATAAATTGAATCATGAATCATGAATCATGAATCATGAATCAAGAATTGAATCATGAATCATGAATCATGAATCATGAATCATGAAGTGAATCATGAATCATGAATCATGAATCGAATCATGAATCATGAATCAAAAATCATGAATCGAATCATGAATCATGAATTGAATCATGAATCATGAATCATGAATTGAATCATGAATCATGAATCATGAATTGAATCATGAATCATGATTTATGAATCGAATCATGAATCAACAATCTTGAATCGAATCATGAATCATGAAATGAATCATGAATCATGAATCATGAATCATGAATCATTAATCGAATCATGAATCATGAATCATGAATTGAATCATGAATCATGAATCATGAATCATGAATTAAATCCAGAATTATAAATTGAATCATGAATTGAATCATGAATCATGAATCATGAATCATAAATTGAACCATGAATCATGAATTGAATCATGAATCATGAATCATGAATTGAATCATGAATTGAATCATGAATCATGAATCATGAATTGAATCATGAATTGAATCATGAATCATGAATCATGAATTGAATCATGAATCATGAATCGAATCATGAATCATGAATTGAATCATGAATCGAATCATGAATCATCAATCATGAATTGAATCATGAATCATGAATCGAATCATGAATCGAATCATGAATCTTGAATCATGAATTGAATCATGAATCATGAATCATGAATCAAGAATTGAATCATGAATCATGAATCATGAATCATGAATCATGAAGTGAATCATGAATCATGAATCATGAATCGAATCATGAATCATGAATCAAAAATCATGAATCGAATCATGAATCGAATCATGAATCATGAATCATGAATTGAATCATGAATCATGAATCATGAATCATGAATTGAATCATGAATCATGATTTATGAATCGAATCATGAATCAACAATCTTGAATCGAATCATGAATCATGAAATGAATCATGAATCATGAATCATGAATCATGAATCATTAATCGAATCATGAATCATGAATTGAATCATGAAACATGAATCATGAATCATGAATTAAATCCAGAATCATAAATTGAATCATGAATTGAATCATGAATCATGAATCATGAATCATAAATTGAACAATGAATCATGAATCATGAATTGAATCATGAATCATGAATTATGAGTCAAGAATCATGAATCGAATCATGAATGATGAATCATGAATTATGAATTGAATCATGAATCATGAATCATGAATCATGAATTGAATCATGAATCATGAATCATGAATTGAATCATGAATTATGAATCATGAATTGAATCATGAATCATGAATTAAACCATAATTCATGAATTATGTATCACGAATTGAATCATGAATCATGAATTGAATCATGAATCATGAATCATGAATCGAATCATAATTCATGAATTAAATCATGAATCATGAATTGAATCATGTATCATGAATCGAATCATGAATCATGAATCATGAATCATGAATCATGATATGAATCATGAATCATGAATTATGAATCGAATCATGAATCATGATATGAATCATGAATCATGAATCATGAATTGAATCATGAATCATGAATCATGAATCGAATCATGAATTGAATCATGAATCATGAATCATGAATCGAATCATGAATTATGAAACATGAATTGAATCATGAATCATGAATCATGAATCATGAATTGAATCATGAATCATGAATCATGAAATGAATCATGAATCATGAATCATGAATCATGAATCATTAATCGAATCATGAATCATGAATCATGAATTGAATCATGAATCATGAATCATGAATCATGAATTAAATCCAGAATCATAAATTGAATCATGAATTGAATCATGAATCATGAATCATGAATCATGAATTGAACCATGAATTGAATCATGAGTCAAGAATCATAAATCGAATCATGAATCATGAATCATGAATTATGAATTGAATCATGAATCATGAATCATGAATCATGAATCATGAATTGAATCATGAATCATGAATCATGAATTGAATCATGAATCATGAATCATGAATCGAATCATGAATCATGAATCAAGAATCATGAATCGAATCATGAATCTTGAATCATGAATCATGAATTCAATCATGAATCATGAATTATGAATCATGAATTCAATCATGAATCATGAATTGAACCATGAATCATGAATTATGTATCATGAATTGAATCATGAATCATGAATTGAATCATGAATCATGAATCATAAATCGAATCATAATTCATGAATTAAATCATGAATCATGAATTGAATCATGTATCATGAATCATGAATTGAATCATGAATCATGAATCATGAATTGAATCATGAATCATGAATCATGAATCATGGATTGAATCATGAATCATGAATCATGATATGAATCACGAATCATGAATCATGAATCGAATCATGACTCATGAATTGAATCATGAATTGAATCATGAATCATGAATCATGAATCAAATCATGAATCATGAAACATGAATTGAATCATGAATCATGAATCATGAATTGAATCATGAATCATGAATCATGAATTGAATAATAAATCATTAATCATGAATCGAATCATGAATCATAAATCATGAATGAATCATAAATCTTGAATCATGAATTGAATCATGAATCATGAATCATGAATTGAATCATGAATCATGAATTATAAATTGAATCATGAATCATGAATCATGAATCATGAATCATGAATCAAGAATTGAATCATGAATCATGAATCATGAATCATGAAGTGAATCATGAATCATGAATCATTAATCGAATCATGAATCATGAATCAAAAATCATGAATCGAATCATGAATCATGAATTGAATCATGAATCATGAATCATGAATTGAATCATGAATCATGAATCATGAATCATGAATTGAATCATGAATCATGATTTATGAATCGAATCATGAATCAACAATCTTGAATCGAATCATGAATCATGAAATGAATCATGAATCATGAATCATGAATCATGAATCATGAATCATGAATCATTAATCGAATCATGAATCATGAATCATGAATTGAATCATGAATCATGAATCATGAATTAAATCCAGAATTATAAATTGAATCATGAATTGAATCATGAATCATGAATCATGAATCATAAATTGAACCATGAATCATGAATCATGAATTGAATCATGAATCATGAATCATGAATTATGAATTGAATCATGAATCATGAATCATGAATTGAATCAGGATTCGAATCATGAATTGAATCATGAATCATGAATTGAATCATGAATCATGAATTATGAATCATGAATTGAATCATAAATCATGAATTGAATCATGAATCATGAATCATGAATCATGAATTGAATCATGAATCGAATCATGAATCATGAATTGAATCATGAATTATGAATTGAATCATGAATCATGAATTGAATCATAAATCATGAATCATGAATTGAATCATGAATCATGAATTGAATCATGATTTAAATCATGAATCATGAATCATAAATTGAATCATGAATTGAATCATGAATCATGAATCATGAATTGAATCATGAATCATGAATTGAATCATGAATTGAATCATAAATCATGAATCATGAATCATGAATTGAATTCATCAATCATGAATCATGAATCATGAATTGAATTCATCAATCATGAATCATGAATCATAAATTGAATCATGATTCATGAGTCATGAATTGAATCATGAATTGAATCATGAATCATGAATCATGAATTGAATCATGAATTATGAATCATGAATTGAATCATGAATCATGAATTGAATCATGAATCATGAATTGAATCATGAATCATGAATTGAATCATGAATCATGATTTGAATCATGAATCATGAATCGAATCATGAATCTTGAATCATGAATTGAATCATGAATCATGAATTAAATCATGAATCATGAATCGAATCATGAATCATGAGTCAAGAATCATGAATCGAATCATGAATCATGAATCATGAATCATGAATTGAATCAGGAATCATGAATCATGAATCATGAATTGAATCATGAATCATGAATCATGTATCGAATCATGAATCATGAATCAAGAATCATGAATCGAATCATGAATCTTGAATCATGAATCATGAATTGAATCATGAATCATGAATTATGAATCATGAATTGAATCATGAATCATGAATTGAATCATGAATCATGAATTATGAATCATGAATTGAATCATGAATCATAAATTGAATCATGAATCATGAATCATGAATCGAATCATAATTCATGAATTGAATCATGTATTATGAATCATGAATTTAATCATGAATTGAATCATGATTAATGAATCATGAATTGAATCATGAATCATGAATCATGAATCATGGATTGAATCATGAATCATGAATTGAATCACGAATCATGAATCATGAATCGAATCATGAATCATGAATTGAATAATGAATCATGAATCGAATCATGAATCATGAATTGAATCATGAATCGAAACATGAATCATGAATCATGAATTGAATCATGAATCATGAATCGAATCATGAATCTTAAATCATGAATTGAATCATGAATTATAAATTAAATCATGAATCATGAATCATGAATTGAATCATGAATCATGAATCATGAATTGAATCATGAATCATGAATCTTAATTGAATCATGAATCATGAATCATGAATCATGAATCGAATCATGAATCATGAATCATGAATCATCAATCATGAATTGAATCATCAATCATGAATCATGAATCATGAATTGAATCATGAATCATGAATCATGAATTGAATCATGAATCATGAATCATGAATTGATTCATCAATCATTAATCATGAATTGAATCAGAATTCGAATCTCGAATTGAATCAGGATTCGAATCATGAATTGAATCATGAATCATGAATTGAATTATGAATCCTGAATTATGAATCATGAATTGAATCATGAATCATGAATTGAATCATGAATCATGAATCATGAATTGAATCATGAATTGAATCATGAATCATACATTGAATCATGAATTAAATTATGAATCATGAATCATGAATTGAATCATGCATCATGAATCATGAATCGAATCATGAATCATGAATTTAATCTTGAATCATGAATTGAATCATGAATCATGAATTGAATCATGAATCATGAATCATGAATTGAATCATGAATTGAATCATGAATCATACATTGAATCATGAATTAAATTATGAATCATGAATCATAAATTGAATCATGAATTGAATCATGAATCATGAATCGAATCATGAATCATGAATCATGATTCATGAATCGAATCATGAATCATGAATTGAATCATGAATCATGAATCATGAATTTAATCATGAATCATGAATTGAATCATGAATTGAATCATGAATCATGAATCATGAATCATGAATCATGAATCATAAATTGAATCATGAATCATGAATTGAATCATGAATGGAATCATAAATCATGAATCATGAATTGAATCATGAATCATGAATCATGAATTGAATCATGAATCATGAATCGAATCATGAATCATGAATTGAATCATGAATCGAATCATGAATCATCAATCATGAATTGAATCATGAATCATGAATCGAATCATGAATCGAATCATGAATCTTGAATCATGAATTAAATCATGAATCATGAATTATAAATTGAATCATGAATCATGAATCATGAATCATGAATCAAGAATTGAATCATGAATCATGAATCATGAATCATGAATCATGAAGTGAATCATGAATCATGAATCATGAATCGAATCATGAATCATGAATCAAAAATCATGAATCGAATCATGAATCATGAATTGAATCATGAATCATGAATCATGAATTGAATCATGAATCATGAATCATGAATTGAATCATGAATCATGATTTATGAATCGAATCATGAATCAACAATCTTGAATCGAATCATGAATCATGAAATGAATCATGAATCATGAATCATGAATCATGAATCATTAATCGAATCATGAATCATGAATCATGAATTGAATCATGAATCATGAATCATGAATCATGAATTAAATCCAGAATTATAAATTGAATCATGAATTGAATCATGAATCATGAATCATGAATCATAAATTGAACCATGAATCATGAATTGAATCATGAATCATGAATCATGAATTGAATCATGAATTGAATCATGAATCATGAATCATGAATTGAATCATGAATTGAATCATGAATCATGAATCATGAATTGAATCATGAATCATGAATCGAATCATGAATCATGAATTGAATCATGAATCGAATCATGAATCATCAATCATGAATTGAATCATGAATCATGAATCGAATCATGAATCGAATCATGAATCTTGAATCATGAATTGAATCATGAATCATGAATCATGAATCAAGAATTGAATCATGAATCTTGAATCATGAATCATGAATCATGAAGTGAATCATGAATCATGAATCATGAATCGAATCATGAATCATGAATCAAAAATCATGAATCGAATCATGAATCGAATCATGAATCATGAATCATGAATTGAATCATGAATCATGAATCATGAATCATGAATTGAATCATGAATCATGATTTATGAATCGAATCATGAATCAACAATCTTGAATCGAATCATGAATCATGAAATGAATCATGAATCATGAATCATGAATCATGAATCATTAATCGAATCATGAATCATGAATTGAATCATGAAACATGAATCATGAATCATGAATTAAATCCAGAATCATAAATTGAATCATGAATTGAATCATGAATCATGAATCATGAATCATAAATTGAACAATGAATCATGAATCATGAATTGAATCATGAATCATGAATCATGAGTCAAGAATCATGAATCGAATCATGAATGATGAATCATGAATTATGAATTGAATCATGAATCATGAATCATGAATCATGAATTGAATCATGAATCATGAATCATGAATTGAATCATGAATTATGAATCATGAATTGAATCATGAATCATGAATTAAACCATAATTCATGAATTATGTATCACGAATTGAATCATGAATCATGAATTGAATCATGAATCATGAATCATGAATCGAATCATAATTCATGAATTAAATCATGAATCATGAATTGAATCATGTATCATGAATCGAATCATGAATCATGAATCATGAATCATGAATCATGATATGAATCATGAATCATGAATTATGAATCGAATCATGAATCATGATATGAATCATGAATCATGAATCATGAATTGAATCATGAATCATGAATCATGAATCGAATCATGAATTGAATCATGAATCATGAATCATGAATCGAATCATGAATTATGAAACATGAATTGAATCATGAATCATGAATCATGAATCATGAATTGAATCATGAATCATGAATCATGAAATGAATCATGAATCATGAATCATGAATCATGAATCATTAATCGAATCATGAATCATGAATCATGAATTGAATCATGAATCATGAATCATGAATCATGAATTAAATCCAGAATCATAAATTGAATCATGAATTGAATCATGAATCATGAATCATGAATCATGAATTGAACCATGAATTGAATCATGAGTCAAGAATCATGAATCGAATCATGAATCATGAATCATGAATTATGAATTGAATCATGAATCATGAATCATGAATCATGAATCATGAATTGAATCATGAATCATGAATCATGAATTGAATCATGAATCATGAATCATGAATCGAATCATGAATCATGAATCAAGAATCATGAATCGAATCATGAATCTTGAATCATGAATCATGAATTCAATCATGAATCATGAATTATGAATCATGAATTGAATCATGAATCATGAATTGAACCATGAATCATGAATTATGTATCATGAATTGAATCATGAATCATGAATTGAATCATGAATCATGAATCATAAATCGAATCATAATTCATGAATTAAATCATGAATCATGAATTGAATCATGTATCATGAATCATGAATTGAATCATGAATCATGAATCATGAATTGAATCATGAATCATGAATCATGAATCATGGATTGAATCATGAATCATGAATCATGATATGAATCACGAATCATGAATCATGAATCGAATCATGACTCATGAATTGAATCATGAATTGAATCATGAATCATGAATCATGAATCAAATCATGAATCATGAAACATGAATTGAATCATGAATCATGAATCATGAATTGAATCATGAATCATGAATCATGAATTGAATAATAAATCATTAATCATGAATCGAATCATGAATCATAAATCATGAATTGAATCATAAATCTTGAATCATGAATTGAATCATGAATCATGAATCATGAATTGAATCATGAATCATGAATCGAATCATGAATTGAATCATGAAGCATGAATCGAATCATAAATCATGAATTATGAATCATGAATTGAGTCATGAATCATGAATCGAATCATGAATCATGAATTGAATCATGAATCGAAACATGAATCATGAATCATGAATTGAATCATGAATCATGAATCGAATCATGAATCTTAAATCATGAATTGAATCATGAATTATAAATTAAATCATGAATCATGAATCATGAATTGAATCATGAATTGAATCATGAATCATGAATCATGAATTGAATCATAATTCATGAATCATGAATCATGAATTGAATCATGAATCATGAATCATGAATCATGAATTGAATCATGAATCATGAATTAAATCATGAATCATGAATCATGAATTGAATCATGAATCATGAATTGAATCATGAATCATGAATCATTAATTGAATCATGAATTTAATCATAAATCATGAATCATGAATCATGAATTGAATCATGAATCATGAATCATGAATTGAATCATGAATCATGAATCATGAATCATGAATCATAAATTGAATCATGAATCATGAATTGAATCATGAATTGAATCATGAATCATGAATCATGAATTGAATCATGAATCATTAATCATGAATTGAATCACGAATCATGAATCGAATCATGAATCATGAATTGAATCACGAATCGAATCATGAATCATGAATCATGAATTGATTCATGAATCATGAATCATGAATCGAATCATGAATCATGAATTTAATCATGAATCATGAATTGAATCATGAATCATGAATTGAATCATGAATCATGAATCATGAATTGAATCATGAATTGAATCATGAATCATAAATTGAATCATGAATTAAATTATGAATCATGAATCATGAATCATAAATTGAATCATGAATTGAATCATGAATCATGAATCATGAATTGAATCATGATTCATGAATCATGAATTGAATCATGAATCATGAATCATGAATCATGAATTATGAATCATGAAATGAATCATGAATCATGAATTGAATCATGAATCATGAATCATGAATCATGAATTGAATCATGAATCATGAATCATGAATCGAATCATGAATCATGAATCAAGAATCATGAATCGAATCATGAATCATGAATCGAATCATGAATCTTGAATCATGAATTGAATCATGAATCATAAAATGAATCATGAATCTAGAATCATGAATCGAATCATGAATCATGAATCAAGAATCATGAATTGTATCATGAATCATGAATCATGAATCATTAATCATGAATTGAATCATGAATCATGAATCAAGAATCATGAATTGAATCATGAATCATGAATCATGAATCATTAATCATGAATTGAATCATGAATCATGAATCGAATCATGAATCATGAATCTTGAATCATGAATCATGAATTGAATCATCAATCATGAATCATGAATTGAATCATGAATCATGAATCATGAATTGAATCATGAATCATGATTCATGAATCATGAATCATGATATGAATCATAAATCATGAATTGAATCATGAATCATGAATCATGAATCGAATTATAAATCATGAATCTTGAATCATGAATTGAATCATGAATCATGAATCATGAATTGAATCATGAATCATGAATCATGAATCATGAATCATAAATCATGAATTGAATCATGAATCATGTATCATGAATTATGAATTGAATCATGAATCATGAATCATTAATTGAATCATGAATCATGAATCATGAATCATAAATCATGATTTGAATCATGAATCATGAATCATGAATCGAATCATGAATCATGAATCAAGAATCATTAAACGAATCATGAATTGAATCATGAATCATGAATCATAAATTGAATCATGAATCATGAATCATGAATCGAATAATGAATCATGAATCATGAATCATGAATCATGAATTGAATCATGAATCATGAATCATGAATTGAATCATGAATCATGAATCATGAATTGAATCATGAATCATTAATCTTGAATTGAATCAGGATTCGAATCATGAATCATGAATTGAATCATGAATCCTGAATTATGAATCATGAATTGAATCATGAATCATGAATTCAATCATGAATCATGAATCATGAATCATGAATCATGAATCATGAATTGAATCATGCATCATGAATCATGAATCGAATCATGAATCATGAATTGAATCATGAATCATGAATTGAATCATGAATCATGAATTGAATCATGAATCATGAATCATGAATTGAATCATGAATTGAATCATGAATCATAAATTGAATTATAAATTAAATTATGAATCATGAATCATGAATCATAAATTGAATCATGAATTGAATCATGAATCATGAATCGAATCATGAATCATGAATCATGAATTGAATCATGAATCATGATTCATGAATCGAATCATGAATCATGAATTGAATCATGAATCATGAATCATGAATTGAATCATGAATCATGAATTGAATCATGAATTGAATCATGAATCATGAATCATGAATCATGAATCATAAATTGAATCATGAATCATGAATCATGAATTGAATCATGAATCATGAATCATGAATTGAATCATGAATCATGAATTGAATCATGAATCATGAATCGAATCATGAATCATGAATTGAATCATGAATCGAATCATGAATCATGAATCATGAATTGAATCATAAATCATGAATCGAATCATGAATCATGAATCAAATCATGAATCTTGAATCATGAATTGAATCATGAATCATGAATTATGAATTGAATCATGAATCATGAATCATGAATCAAGAATTGAATCATGAATCATGAATCATGAATCATGAAGTGAATCATGAATCATGAATTATGAATCGAATCATGAATCATGAATCAAAAATCATGAATCGAATCATGAATCATGAATCATGAATTGAATCATGAATCATGAATCATGAATTGAATCATGAATCATGAAATGAATCATGAATCGAATCATGAATCAAGAATCTTGAATCGAATCATGAATCATGAAATGAATCATGAATCATGAATCATGAATCATTAATCGAATCATGAATCATGAATCATGAATCGAAGCATGAATCATGAATCAAAAATCATGAATCGAATCATGAATCATGAATCATGAATTGAATCATGAATCATGAATCATGAATTGAATCATGAATCATGATTTATGAATCGAATCATAAATCAAGAATCTTGAATCAAATCATGAATCATGAAATGAATCATGAATCATGAATCATGAATCATGAATCAATAATCGAATCATGAATCATGAATCATGAATTGAATCATGAATCATGAATCATGAATCATGAATTAAATCCAGAATCATAAATTGAATCATGAATTGAATCAAGAATCATGAATCATGAATCATAAATTGAACCATAAATCAAGAATCATGAATTGAATCATGAATCATGAATCATGAATCGAATCATGAATCATGAGTCAAGAATCATGAATCGAATCATGAATCATGAATCATGAATTATGAATTGAATCATGAATCATGAATCATTAATCGAATCATGAATCATGAATCATGAATCGAATCATGAATCATGAATCAAAAATCATGAATCCAGAATCATAAATTGAATCATGAATTGAATCATGAATCATGAATCATGAAGTGAACCATGAATCATGAATCATGAATTGAATCATGAATCATGAATCATGAATCGAATCATGAATCATGAATCATGAATTATGAATTGAATCATGAATCATGAATCATGAATTATGAATCATGAATTGAATCATGAATCATGAATTGAATCATGAATCATGAATTATGAATCATGAATTGAATCATGAATCATAAATTGAATCATGAATTATGAATCATGAATCGAATCATAATTCATGAATTGAATCATGAATCATGAATTGAATCATGTATCATGAATCATGAATTGAATCATGACTTGAATCATGAATCATGAATCATGAATTGAATCATGAATCATGAATCATGAATCATGAATTGAATCATGAATCATGATTTATGAATCGAATCATGAATCAAGAATCTTGAATCGAATCATGAATCATGAAATGAATCATGAATCATGAATCATTAATCGAATTATGAATCATGAATCATGAATCGAATCATGAATCATGAATCAAAAATCATGAATCGAATCATGAATCATGAATCATGAATTGAATCTTGAATCATGAATCATGAATCATGAATTGAATCATGAATCATGATTTATGAATCGAATCATGAATCAAGAATCTTGAATCGAATCATGAATCATGAAATGAATCATGAATCATGAATCATGAATCATGAATCGTGAATCATTAATCGAATCATGAATCATGAATCATGAATTGAATCATGAATCATGAATTGAATCATGAATCATGAATCATGAATCGAATCATGAATCATGAATCATGAATTATGAATTGAATCATGAATCATGAATTGAATCATGAATCATGAATCATGAATCATGAATTGAATCATGAATCATGAATCATGAATCGAATCATGAATCATGAATCAAGAATCATGAATCGAATCATGAATCTTGAATCATGAATCATGAATTCAATCATGAATCATGAATTATGAATCATGAATTGAATCATGAATCATGAATTGAATCATGAATCATGAATTATGAATCATGAATTGAATCATGAATCATAAATTGAATCATGAATCATGAATCGAATCATAATTCATGAATTGAATCATGAATCATGAATTGAATCATGTATTATGAATCATGAATTGAATCATGAATTGAATCATGAATCATGAATCATGAATTGAATCATGAATCATGAATCATGGATTGAATCATGAATCATGAATTGAATCACGAATCATGAATCATGAATCGAATCATGAATCATGAATTGAATAATGAATCATGAATCGAATCATGAATCATGAATTGAATCATGAATCGAAACATGAATCAAAAATCATGAATTGAATCATGAATCATGAATCGAATCATGAATCTTAAATCATGAATTGAATCATGAATTATAAATTAAATCATGAATCATGAATTGAATCATGAATTGAATCATGAATCATGAATTGAATCATGAATCATGAATCATAAATTGAATCATGAATCATGAATCATGAATCATGAATCATGAATCGAATCATGAATCATGAATCATGAATCATCAATCATGAATTGAATCATGAATCATGAATCATGAATCATGAATTGAATCATGAATCATGAATCATGAATTGAATCATGAATCATGAATCATGAATTGATTCATCAATCATTAATCATGAATTGAATCAGAATTCGAATCTTGAATTGAATCAGGATTCGAATCATGAATTAAATCATGAATCATGAATTGAATCATGAATCCTGAATTATGAATCATGAATTGAATCATGAATCATGAATTGAATCATGAATCATGAATCATGAATAATGAATCATGAATCATGAATCATGAATCATGAATTGAATCATGCATCATGAATCATGAATCGAATCATGAATCATGAATTTAATCATGAATCATGAATTGAATCATGAATCATGAATTGAATCATGAATCATGAATCATGAATTGAATCATGAATTGAATCATGAATCATAAATTGAATCATGAATTAAATTATGAATCATGAATCATGAATCATAAATTGAATCATGAATTGAATCATGAATCATGAATCGAATCATGAATCATGAATCATGATTCATGAATCAAATCATGA
The DNA here is from genome assembly GCF_038048845.1 of Mixophyes fleayi. NCBI lineage: Eukaryota > Metazoa > Chordata > Amphibia > Anura > Limnodynastidae > Mixophyes > Mixophyes fleayi. Next base: position 63,806 of record NW_027448198.1, read on the forward strand.
ATCATGAATTGAATCATGAATCATGAATCATGAATTGAATCATGAATCATGAATTTAATCATGAATCATGAATTGAATCATGAATTGAATCATGAATCATGAATCATGAATCATGAATTGAATCATGAATCATGAATCATGAATTGAATCATGAATTGAATCATGAATCATGAATCATGAATTGAATCATGAATCATGAATCATGAATTGAATCATGAATCATGAATCGAATCATGAATCATGAATTGAATCATGAATCGAATCATGAATCATCAATCATGAATTGAATCATGAATCATGAATCGAATCATGAATCGAATCATGAATCTTGAATCATGAATTGAATCATGAATCATGAATTATAAATTGAATCATGAATCATGAATCATGAATCATGAATCAAGAATTGAATCATGAATCATGAATCATGAATCGAATCATGAATCATGAATCAAAAATCATGAATCGAATTATGAATCATGAATTGAATCATGAATCATGAATCATGAATCATGAATTGAATCATGAATCATGATTTATGAATCGAATCATGAATCAACAATCTTGAATCGAATCATGAATCATGAAATGAATCCATGAATCATGAATCATGAATCATGAATCATTAATCGAATCATGAATCATGAATCATGAATTGAATCATGAATCATGAATCATGAATCATGAATTAAATCCAGAATCATAAATTGAATCATGAATTGAATCATGAATCATGAATCATGAATCATAAATTGAACCATGAATTGAATCATGAATTGAATCATGAATTGAATCATGAATCATGAATTGAATCATGAATTGAATCATGAATCATGAATTGAATCATAAATCATGAATCATGAATTGAATCATGAATCATGAATCGAATCATGAATCATGAATTGAATCATGAATCGAATCATGAATCATCAATCATGAATTGAATCATGAATCATCAATCGAATCATGAATCGAATCATGAATCTTGAATCATGAATTGAATCATGAATCATGAATTATAAATTGAATCATGAATCATGAATCATGAATCATGAATCAAGAATTGAATCATGAATCATGAATCATGAATCATGAATCATGAATCATGAAGTGAATCATGAATCATGAATCATGAAT
>NW_027448199.1:0-64857 GCF_038048845.1 Mixophyes fleayi
TGAATTGTATCATGAATCATGAATCGAATCATGAATCTTGAATCATGAATTGAATCATGAATCATGAGTCAAGAATCATGAATCGAATCATGAATCATGAATTGAATCATGAATCATGAATCATGAATTGAATCATGAATCATGAATCGTGAATCGAATTCGAATCATGAATCATGAATCATGAATCATGAATCATGAATTGAATCATGAATCATGAATTGAATCATGAATTATGAATCATGAATCATGAATCATGAATTGAATCATGAATCATGAATCATGAATTGAATCATGAATCATGAATCATACATCATGAATCATGAATCATGAATTGAATCATGAATCATGAATTGAATCATGAATCATGAATCATTAATTGAATCATGAATCATGAATCATGAATTAAATCCTGAATCATAAATTGAATTATGAATTGAACCATGAATCATGAATCATAAATTGAACCATGAATCATGAATCATGAATTGAATCATGAATCATGAATCATGAATCATGAATCATGAATCATGAATTGAATCATGAATCATGAGTCAAGAATCATGAATCGAATCATGAATCATGAATCGAATCATGAATCATGAATCGAATCATGAATCATGAATTGAATCATGAATCATGAATCGTGAATCGAATCATGAATCATGAATCATGAATCATGAATTGAATCATGAATCATGAATTGAATCATGAATCATGAATCATGAATCATGAATCATGAATTGAATCATGAATCATGAATCATGAATCATGAATCATGAATTGAATCATGAATCATGAATTGAATCATGAATCATGAATCATTAATTGAATCATGAATCATGAATCATGAATTAAATCCTGAATCATAAATTGAATTATGAATTGAACCATGAATCATGAATTATAAATTGAACCATGAATCATGAATCATGAAGTGAATCATGAATTGAATCATGAATCATGACTCATGAATTGAATCATGAATTGAATCATGAATTATAAATTAAATCATGAATCATGAATGGTGAATTTAATCATGAATCATGAATCATGAATCATGAATTGAATCATGAATCATGAATCATGAATCATGAATTGAATCATGAATTGAATCATGAATCATAAATTGAATCATGAATCATGAATTGAATCATGAATCATGAATCATGAATTGAATCATGAATCATGAATCTTGAATTGAATCATGAATTGAATTATGAATCATGAATCAAGAATTGAATCATGAATCATGAATCATGAATCGTAAATTGAATCATGAATCATGAATCATAATTTGAATCATGAATTGAATCATGAATCATGAATCATGAATTGAATCATGAACCATGAATCGAATCATGAATCATGAATTGAATCATGAATCGAATCATGAATCATGAATCATGAATTGTATCATGAATCATGAATCGAATCATGAATCTTGAATCATGAATTGAATCATGGATCATGAATCATGAATCATGAATTAAATAATGAATCATGAATCATGAATCGAATCATGAATCATGAATTGAATCATGAATCGAATCATGAATCATGAATTAAATCATGAATCATAAATCATGAATTGAATCATGAATCATGATTTAAGAATTATGAATCGAATCATTAATCATGAATCGAATAATGAATCATGAATTATGAATTGAATCATGAATCGAATCATGAATTGAATCATGATTCGAATCATGAATCATGAATCATGAATCATAAATCATGAATCATGAATTGAAATATAAATCATGAATCATAAATTGAATCATGAATCATGAATCATGAATCATGAATCATGAATCATGAATTATGAATTGAATTATGAATCATGAATCATGAATTGAATCATGAATCATGAATAATGAATAATAATTCATGAATTGAATCATGAATCATGAATTGAATCATGAATCATAAATCGAATCATGAATCATGAATCATAAATCGAATCATGAATCATGAATCATGAATCAAATCATTAATCATGAATCATGAATCATGAATTGAATCATGAATCATGAATCATGAATCGAATCATGAATCATGAATCATGAATTGAATCATGAATCATGAATTATGAATCATGAATCATGAATTGAATCATGAATCATGAATCGAATCATGAATCGAATCATAAATCGAATCATGAATCATGAATTGTATCATGAATCATTAATCGAATCATGAATCTTGAATCATGAATTGAATCATGAATCATGAATCATGAATTGAATTATGAATCATGAATCATGAATCGAATCATGAATCATGAGTCAAGAATCATGAATCGAATCATGAATCATGAATTAATTCATGAATCATGAATCATGAATCATGAATTGAATCATGAATCATGAATCATGAATCATGAATTGAATCATGAATCATGAATCATGAATCGAATCATGAATCATGAATCAAGAATCATGAATCGAATCATGAATCATGAATTGAATCATGAATCAAATCATGAATTAGATCATGAATCATGAATCATGAATCATGAATCGAATCATGAATCATGAATCATGAATCGAATCATGAATCATGAATCATAAATCATGAATCATGAATCGAATCATGAATCATGAGTCAAGAATCATGAATCGAATCATGATTCATGAATCATGAATCAAATCATGAATCATGAGTCAAGAATCATGAATCGAATCATGATTCATGAATCATGAATTATGAATTGAATCATGAATCATGAATCATGAATTGAATCATGAATCATGAATCATGAATCATGAATCGAATCATGAATCATGAATCATGAATCATGAATCATGAATCATGAATAATGAATCGAATCATGAATCATGAATCATGAATCCTGAATCATAAATCATGAATCATGAATTGAATCATAAATCATGAATCATGAATTGAATCATGAATCATGAATCATGAATCATGAATCATGAATCATGAATCGAATCATGAATCATGAATCATGAATCATGAATTGAATCATGAATCATGAATCATGAATCATGAATTGAATCATGAATCATGAATCATGAATCATGAATCATAAATCGAATCTTGAATCATGAATCATGAATCGAATCATTAATCATGAATCATGAATCATGAATTGAATCATGAATCATGAATCATAAATCGAATCATGAATCATAAATCATGAATTGAATCATGAATCATGAATCATGAATCATAAATTGAATCATGAATCATGAATCGAATCATGAATCATGAATTGAATCATAAATCGAATCATGAATCATGAATCATGAATTGTATCATGAATCATGAATCGAATCATGAATCTTGAATCATGAATTGAATCATGAATCATGAATTTAATAATGAATCATGTATCATGAATCGAATCATGAATCATGAGTCAAGAATCATGAATCCAATCATGAATCATGAATTGAATCATGAATCATGAATCATGAATCATGATTCATGAATTGAATCATGAATCATGAATCATGAATTGAATCATGAATCATGAATCATGAATCATGAATCATGAATTGAATCATGAATCATGAATCATGAATCAAATCATGAATCATGAATCAAGAATCATGAATCGAATCATGAATCATGAATCATGAATCATGAATTGAATCATAAATCATGAATCATGAATTGAATCATGAATCATGAATCATGAATCATGAATCATAAATCGAATCATGAATCATGAATCATGAATTGAATCATGAATCATGAATCATGAATTATGAATTGAATCATGAATCATGAATCATGAATTGAATCATGAATCATGGATCATGAATCATGAATCATGAATCATGCATCATGAATCATAAATCGAATCATGAATCATGAATCATGAATTGAATCATGAATCATGAATCATGCATCATGAATCATAAATCGAATCATGAATCATGAATCGAATCATAATTCATGAATCATGAATCATGAATTGGATCATGAATCATGAATCGAATCATGAATCATGAATTGAATCTTGAATCATGAATTGAATCATGAATCATGAATCTTGAATCATGAATCATGAATTGAATCATGAATCATGAATCATGAATCATGAATCATGAATTGAATCATGAATCGAATCATGAATCATGAATCATGAGTCATGAATCATGAATCATGATTCGAATAATGAATCATGAATCATGAATCGAATCATGAATCATGAATCAAGAATCATGAATTGAATCATGAATCATGAATCATGAATCGAATCATGAATCATGAATCATGAATCGAATCATGAATCATGAATTGAATCATGAATCATGAATCATGAATCATGAATCATGAATTGAATCATGAATCATGAATCATAAATTATGAATCTTAAATCGAATCATGAATCATGAATCATGAATTATGAATCTTTAATCGAATCATGAATTATGAATCATGAATCGAATCATGAATCATGAATCGAATCATGAATCATGAATCATGAATCGAATCATGAATCATGAATCGTGAATCATGAATCATGAATTGAATCATGAATCATGAATCATGGATTGAATCATAAATCATGAATCATGAATCATGAATCATGAATCATGAATCATAAATCGAATCATGAATCATGAATCATGAATCATGAATCATGAATCATGAATTATGAATCATGAATCATGAATCATGAATTGAATCATGAATCATGAATCATGAATTATGAATTGAATCATGAATCATGAATTTAATCATGAATCATGAATCATGAATCATGAATCATGAATTGAATCATGAATCATGAATCATGAATCATGAATCATGAATCATAAATCGAATCATGAATCATGAATCGAATCATGAATCATAAATCATGAATCATGAATTGAATCATGAATCATGAATCATGAATTGAATCATGAATCATGAATCGAATCATGAATCATGAATCATGAATCGAATCATGAATCATGAATCATGAATTGAATCATGAATCATGAATTGAATCATGAATCATGAATTGAATCATGAATCTTGAATCATAAATTGAATCATGAATCGAATCATGAATCATGAATTGAATCATGAATCATGAATCATGAATTGAATCATGAATCATGAATCATGAATCATGAATTGAATCATGAATCATGAATCATGAATCGAATCATGAATCATGAATCTTGAATCATGAATCATGAATCTTGAATCATGAATTGAATCATGAATCATGAATCGAATCATGAATCTAGAATCATGAATTGAATCATGAATCATGAATTGAATCATGAATCATGAATTGAATCATGAATCTTGAATCATGAATCATGAATTGAATCATGAATCATGAATCATGAATCATGAATCATGAATCATGAATTGAATCATGAATCATGAATCATGAATCGAATCATGAATCATGAATCATGAATTGAATCATGAATCATGAATCATGAATCGAATCATGAATCATGAATCATGAATCATGAGTCATGAATCATGAATCATGAATCGAATCATGAATCATGAATCATGAATTGAATCATGAAACATTAATCATGAATCATGAATCATGAATTGAATCATGAATCATGAATCATGAATTGAATCATGAATCATGAATCATAAATTATGAATCTTAAATCGAATCATGAATCATGAATCATGAATCATGAATTATGAATCTTTAATCGAATCATGAATCATGAATCATGAATCGAATCATGAATCATGAATCGAATCATAAATCATGAATCGAATCATGAATCATGAATCGTGAATCATGAATCATGAATTGAATCATGAATCATGAATCATGAATTGAATCATAAATCATGAATCATGAATCATGAATCATGAATCATAAATCGAATCATGAATCATGAATCATGAATCATGAATCATGAATCATGAATTGAATCATGAATCATGAATCATGAATTATGAATTGAATTATGAATCATGAATCATGAATTGAATCATGAATCATGAATCATGAATCATGTATCATGAATCATGAATTGAATCATGAATCATGAATCATGAATCATGTATCATGAATCATGAATCATGAATCATAAATCGAATCATGAATCATGAATCATGAATCGAATCATGAATCATAAATCATGAATCATGAATTGAATCATGAATCATGAATCATGAATTGAATCATGAATCATGAATCAAATCATGAATCATGAATCATGAATTGAATCATGAATCATGAATTGAATCATGAATCATGAATCGAATCATGAATCATGAATTGAATCATGAATCATGAATCATGAATTGAATCATGAATCATGAATCATGAATCATGAATTGAATCATGAATCATGAATCATGAATCGAATCATGAATCATGAATCTTGAATCATGAATCATGAATTGAATCATGAATTGAATCATGAATCATGAATCGAATCATGAATCTTGAATCATGAATTGAATCATGAATCATGAATTGAATCATGAATCATGAATTGAATCATGAATCTTGAATCATGAATCATGAATTGAATCATGAATCATGAATCATGAATCATGAATCATGAATCATGAATTGAATCATGAATCATGAATCATGAATCGAATCATGAATCATGAATCATGAATTGAATCATGAATCATGAATCATGAATCATGAATCGAATCATAAATCATGAATCAAGAATCATGAATGTAATTTTGAATCATGAATTGAATCATGAATCAAATCATGAATTAGATCATGAATCATGAATCATGAATCATGAATCGAATCATGAATCATGAATCATGAATCATGAATCATGAATTGAATCATAAATCATGAATCATGAATTGAATCATGAATCATGAATCATGAATCATGAATCATGAATCATAAATCGAATCATGAATCATGAATCATGAATCGAATCATGAATCATGAATCATGAATCGAATCATGAATCATGAATCATGAATCGAATCATGAATCATGAATCATGAATTGAATCATGAATCATGAATCATGAATTATGAATTGAATCATGAATCATGAATCATGAATTGAATCATGAATCATGAATCATGAATCATGAATCATGAATCATGCATCATGAATGATAAATCGAATCATGAATCATGAATCGAATCATGAATCATGAATCATAAATCATGAATTAAATCATAAATCATGAATCATGAATTGAATCATGAATCATGAATCATGAATTGAATCATGAATCATGAATCATGAATCATGAATCATGAATCATGCATCATGAATGATAAATCGAATCATGAATCATGAATCGAATCATGAATCATGAATCATGAATTGAATCATGAATCATGAATCATGAATCGAATCATGAATCATGAATCATGAATCATGAATTAAATCATAAATCATGAATCATGAATTGAATCATGAATCATGAATTATGAATTGAATCAAGAATCATGAATCATGAATTGAATCATGAATCATGAATCATGAATCATGAAACATGAATCATGAATCATGAATCATGAATTGAATCATAAATCATGAATCATGAATTGAATCATGAATCATGAATCTTGAATCATGAATCAGGAATTGAATCATGAATCATGAATTGAATCATGAATCATGAATCATGAATCATGAATCATGAATCATAAATCGAATCATGAATCATGAATCATGAATCGAATCATGAATCATGAATCATGAATTGAATCATGAATCATGAATCATGAATTATGAATTGAATCATGAATCATGAATCATGAATTGAATCATGAATCATGAATCATGAATCATGAATCATGAATCATGCATCATGAATGATAAATCGAATCATGAATCATGAATCGAATCATGAATCATGAATCATGAATTGAATCATGAATCATGAATCATGAATCGAATCATGAATCATGAATCATCAATCATGAATTAAATCATAAATCATGAATCATGAATTGAATCATGAATCATGAATCATGAATCGAATCATGAATCATGAATCATGAATCATGAATTAAATCATAAATCATGAATCATGAATTGAATCATGAATCATGAATTATGAATTGAATCAAGAATCATGAATCATGAATTGAATCATGAATCATGAATCATGAATCATGAAACATGAATCATGAATCATGAATCATGAATCATGAATCATGAATTGAATCATAAATCATGAATCATGAATTGAATCATGAATCATGAATCTTGAATCATGAATCAGGAATTGAATCATGAATAATGAATTGAATCATGAATCATGAATCATGAATCATGAATCATGAATCATGAATTGAATCATGAATCATGAATCATGAATCGAATAATGAATCATGAATCATGAATTGAATAATGAATCATGAATCATGAATCGAATCATGAATCATGAATCAAGAATCATGAATCGAATCATGAATCATGAATCGAATCATGAATCATGAATCATGAATTGAATCATGAATCATGAATCATGAATCATGAATCATGAATCATGAATCATGAATCATGAATCGAATCATGAATCATGAATCATGAATCATGAATTGTATCATGAATCATGAATCGAATCATGAATCTTGAATCATGAATTGAATCATGAATCATGAATTTAATAATGAATCATGAATCATGAATCGAATCATGAATCATGAGTCAAGAATCATGAATCGAATCATGAATCATGAATTGAATCATGAATAATGAATCATGAATTGAATCATGAATCATGAATCATGAATCATGAATTGAATCATGAATCATGAATCATGAATCGAATCATAAATCATGAATCAAGAATCATGAATGTAATTTTGAATCATGAATTGAATCATGAATCAAATCATGAATTAGATCATGAATCATGAATCATGAATCATGAATCGAATCATGAATCATGAATCATGAATCATGAATCATGAATTGAATCATAAATCATGAATCATGAATTGAATCATGAATCATGAATCATGAATCATGAATCATGAATCATGAATCATAAATCGAATCATGAATCATGAATCATGAATCGAATCATGAATCATGAATCATGAATTGAATCATGAATCATGAATCATGAATTATGAATTGAATCATGAATCATGAATCATGAATTGAATCATGAATCATGAATCATGCATCATGAATGATAAATCAAATAATGAATCATGAATTGAATCATGAATCATGAATCATGAATTAAATCATAAATCATGAATCATGAATTGAATCATGAATCATGAATCATGAATTGAATCATGAATCATGAATCATGAATCATGAATCATGAATCATGCATCATGAATGATAAATCGAATCATGAATCATGAATCGAATCATGAATCATGAATCATGAATCATGAATTAAATCATAAATCATGAATCATGAATTGAATCATGAATCATGAATCATGAATCGAATCATGAATCATGAATCATGAATCATGAATTAAATCATAAATCATGAATCATGAATTGAATCATGAATGATGAATTATGAATTGAATCATGAATCATGAATCATGAATTGAATCATGAATCATGAATCATGAATCATGAATCATGAATTGAATCATAAATCATGAATCATGAATTGAATCATGAATCATGAATCTTGAATCATGAATCAGGAATTGAATCATGAATAATGAATTGAATCATGAATCATGAATCATGAATCATGAATTGAATCATGAATCATGAATCATGAATTGAATAATGAATCATGAATCATGAATTGAATAATGAATCATGAATCATGAATCGAATCATGAATCATGAATCAAGAATCATGAATCGAATCATGAATCATGAATCGAATCATGAATCATGAATCATGAATTGAATCATGAATCATGAATCATGAATCATGAATCGAATCATGAATCATGAATCATGAATCGAATCATGAATCATGAATCGAATCATGAATCATGAATCATGAATTGAATCATGAATCATGAATCATGAATCATGAATCATGAATTGAATCATGAATCATGAATCATGAATTGAATCATGAATCATGAATCATAAATTATGAATCTTAGATCGAATCATGAATCATGAATCATGAGTCATGAATTATGAATCTTAAATCGAATCATGAATCATAAATCATGAATCGAATCATGAATCATGAATCATAAATTGAATCATAATTCATGAATCATAAATTTAATCATGAATCATGAATCATGAATTGAATCATGAATTGAATCATGAATTGAATCATGAATTGAATCATGAATCATGAATCATGAATTGAATCATGAATCATGAATTGAATCATGAACCATGAATCGAATCATGAATCATGAATTGAATCATGAATCATGAATCATGAATCATGAATTGAATAATTAATCATGAATCATGAATCGAATCATGAATCATGAGTCAAGAATCATGAATCTAATCATGAATCATGAATCGAATCATGAATCATGAATTGCATCATAAATCGAATCATGAATCATGAATCATGAATCATGAATCATGAATCATGAATTGTATCATGAATCATGAATCGAATCATGAATCTTGAATCATGAATTGAATCATGAATCCTGAATTTAATAATGAATCATGAATCATGAATCGAATCATGAATCATGAATTGAATCATGAATCATGAATTGAATCATGAATCATGAATTGAATCATGAATCATAAATCATGAATCATGAATTGAATCATGAATCATATATCAAGAATCATGAATGTAATTTTTAATCATGAATTGAATCATGAATAAAATCATGAATTAGATCATGAATCATGAATCATGAATCGAATCATGAATCATGAATCATGAATTGAATCATAAATCATGAATCATGAATTGAATCATGAATCATGAATCATGAATCATGAATCATAAATCGAATCATAAATCATGAATCATGAATCGAATCATGAATCATGAATCATGAATTGAATCATGAATCATGAATCATGAATTGAATCATGAATCATGAATCATGAATTATGAATTGAATCATGAATCATGAATCATGAATTGAATCATGAATCATGAATCATGAATCATGAATCATGAATCATGCATCATGAATGATAAATCGAATAATGAATCATGAATCGAATCATGAATCATGAATCATGAATTAAATCATAAATCATGAATCATGAATTGAATCATGAATCATGAATCATGAATTGAATCATGAATCATGAATCATGAATCATGAATCATGAATCATGCATCATGAATGATAAATCGAATCATGAATCATGAATCGAATCATGAATCATGAATCATGAATCATGAATTAAATCATAAATCATGAATCATGAATTGAATCATGAATCATGAATCATGAATCGAATCATGAATCATGAATCATGAATCATGAATTAAATCATAAATCATGAATCATGAATTGAATCATGAATGATGAATTATGAATTGAATCATGAATCATGAATCATGAATTGAATCATGAATCATGAATCATGAATCATGAATCATGAATCAAATCATGAATCATGAATCATGAATCATGAATTGAATCATAAATCATGAATCATGAATTGAATCATGAATCATGAATCTTGAATCATGAATCAGGAATTGAATCATGAATAATGAATTGAATCATGAATCATGAATCATGAATCATGAATTGAATCATGAATCATGAATCATGAATTGAATAATGAACATGAATCATGAATTGAATAATGAATCATGAATCATGAATCGAATCATGAATCATGAATCAAGAATCATGAATCGAATCATGAATCATGAATCGAATCATGAATCATGAATCATGAATTGAATCATGAATCATGAATCATGAATCATGAATCGAATCATGAATCATGAATCATGAATCGAATCATGAATCATGAATCGAATCATGAATCATGAATCATGAATTGAATCATGAATCATGAATCATGAATCATGAATCATGAATTGAATCATGAATCATGAATCATGAATTGAATCATGAATCATGAATCATAAATTATGAATCTTAGATCGAATCATGAATCATGAATCATGAGTCATGAATTATGAATCTTAAATCGAATCATGAATCATAAATCATGAATCGAATCATGAATCATGAATCATAAATTGAATCATAATTCATGAATCATAAATTTAATCATGAATCATGAATCATGAATTGAATCATGAATTGAATCATGAATTGAATCATGAATCATGAATCATGAATTGAATCATGAATCATGAATTGAATCATGAACCATGAATCGAATCATGAATCATGAATTGAATCATGAATCATGAATCATGAATCATGAATTGAATAATTAATCATGAATCATGAATCGAATCATGAATCATGAGTCAAGAATCATGAATCTAATCATGAATCATGAATCGAATCATGAATCATGAATTGCATCATAAATCGAATCATGAATCATGAATCATGAATCATGAATCATGAATCATGAATTGTATCATGAATCATGAATCGAATCATGAATCTTGAATCATGAATTGAATCATGAATCCTGAATTTAATAATGAATCATGAATCATGAATCGAATCATGAATCATGAATTGAATCATGAATCATGAATTGAATCATGAATCATGAATTGAATCATGAATCATAAATCATGAATCATGAATTGAATCATAAATCATATATCAAGAATCATGAATGTAATTTTTAATCATGAATTGAATCATGAATAAAATCATGAATTAGATCATGAATCATGAATCATGAATCGAATCATGAATCATGAATCATGAATTGAATCATAAATCATGAATCATGAATTGAATCATGAATCATGAATCATGAATCATGAATCATGAATCATGAATCATAAATCGAATCATAAATCATGAATCATGAATCGAATCATGAATCATGAATCATGAATTGAATCATGAATCATGAATCATGAATTGAATCATGAATCATGAATCATGAATTATGAATTGAATCATGAATCATGAATCATGAATTGAATCATGAATCATGAATCATGAATCATGAATCATGAATCATGCATCATGAATGATAAATCGAATCATGAATCATGAATCGAATCATGAATCATGAATCATGAATCATGAATTAAATCATAAATCATGAATCATGAATTGAATCATGAATCATGAATCATGAATTGAATCATGAATCATGAATCATGAATTATGAATCATAAATCGAATCATAAAATATGAGTTGAATCACGATTCGAATCATGAATTGAATCATGAATCATGAATTGAATCATGAGTCATAAATCTTGAATCATGAATCAGGAATTAAATCATGAATAATGAATTGAATCATGAATCATGAATCATGAATCATGAATCATGAATCATGAATTGAATCATGAATCATGAATCATGAATCATGAATCATGAATTGAATCATGAATCATGAATCATGAATTGAATAATGAATCATGAATCATGAATTGAATAATGAATCATAAATCATGAATCGAATCATGAATCATGAATCAAGAATCATGAATCGAATCATGAATCATGAATCATGAATTGAATCATGAATCATGAATCATGAATCATGAATCATGAATCATGAATCGAATCATGAATCATGAATCGAATCATGAATCATGAATCGAATCATGAATCATGAATCATGAATTGAATCATGAATCATGAATCATGAATCATGAATTGAATCATGAATCATGAATCATGAATTGAATCATGAATCATGAATCATAAATTATGAATCTTAAATCGAATCATGAATCATGAATCATGAATCATGAATTATGAATCTTAAATCGAATCATGAATCATGAATCATGAATCGAATCATGAATCATGAATCATAAATTGAATCATGAATCATGAATCATAAATTTAATCATGAATCATGAATCATGAATTGAATCATGAATTGAATCATGAATCATGAATCATGAATTGAATCATGAATCATGAATTGAATCATGAACCATGAATCGAATCATGAATCATGAATTGAATCATGAATCATGAATCATGAATTGAATAATTAATCATGAATCATGAATCGAATCATGAATCATGAGTCAAGAATCATGAATCTAATCATGAATCATGAATCAAATCATGAATCATGAATTGCATCATAAATCGAATCATGAATCATGAATCGAATCATGAATCATGAATTGCATCATAAATCGAATCATGAATCATGAATCATGAACCATGAATCATGAATCATGAATCATGAATCATGAATCATGAATTGTATCATGAATCGAATCATGAATCATGAGTCAAGAATCATGAATCGAATCATGAATCATGAATTTAATAATGAATCATGAATCATGAATCGAATCATGAATCATGAATCGAATCATGAATCATGAGTCAAGAATCATGAATCGAATCATGAATTGAATCATGAATCATGAATTGAATCATGAATCATAAATCATGAATCATGAATTGAATCATGAATCATGAATCAAGAATCATGAATGTAATTTTGAATCATGAATTGAATCATGAATCAAATCATGAATTAGATCATGAATCATGAATCATGAATCATGAATCGAATCATGAATCATGAATCATGAACCATGAATTGAATCATAAATCATGAATCATGAATCATGAATCATGAATCATAAATTGAATCATGAATCATGAATCATAAATCGAATCATGAATCATGAATCATGAATCGAATCATGAATCATGAATCATGAATTGAATCATGAATCATGAATCATGAATTATGAATTGAATCATGAATCATGAATCATGAATTGAATCATGAATCATGAATCATGAATTGAATCATGAATCATGAATCATAAATTATGAATCTTAAATCGAATCATGAATCATGAATCATGAATCATGAATTATGAATCTTAAATCGAATCATGAATCATGAATCATAAATCGAATCATGAATCATGAATCATAAATTGAATCATGAATCATGAATCATAAATTTAATCATGAATCATGAATCATGAATTGAATCATGAATTGAATCATGAATCATGAATCATGAATTGAATCATGAATCATGAATTGAATCATGAACCATGAATCGAATCATGAATCATGAATTGAATCATGAATCATGAATCATGAATCATGAATTGAATAATTAATCATGAATCATGAATCGAATCATGAATCATGAGTCAAGAATCATGAATCTAATCATGAATCATGAATCAAATCATGAATCATGAATTGCATCATAAATCGAATCATGAATCATGAATCGAATCATGAATCATGAATTGCATCATAAATCGAATCATGAATCATGAATCATGAACCATGAATCATGAATCATGAATCATGAATCATGAATCATGAATCATGAATTGTATCATGAATCGAATCATGAATCATGAGTCAAGAATCATGAATCGAATCATTAATCATGAATTTAATAATGAATCATGAATCATGAATCGAATCATGAATCATGAATCGAATCATGAATCATGAGTCAAGAATCATGAATCGAATCATGAATTGAATCATGAATCATGAATTGAATCATGAATCATGAATTGAATCATGAATCATAAATCATGAATCATGAATTGAATCATGAATCATGAATCAAGAATCATGAATGTAATTTTGAATCATGAATTGAATCATGAATCAAATCATGAATTAGATCATGAATCATGAATCATGAATCATGAATCGAATCATGAATCATGAATCATGAATCATGAATTGAATCATGAATCATGAATCATGAATCATGAATCATGAATTGAATCATAAATCATGAATCATGAATTGAATCATGAATCATGAATCATGAATCATTAATCATGAATCATAAATCGAATCATGAATCATGAATCATGAATCAAATCATGAATCATGAATCATGAATTGAATCATGAATCATGAATCATGAATTATGAATTGAATCATGAATCATGAATCATGAATTGAATCATGAATCATGAATCATGAATTGAATCATGAATCATGAATCATAAATTATGAATCTTAAATCGAATCATGAATCATGAATCATGAATCATGAATTATGAATCTTAAATCGAATCATGAATCATGAATCATGAATCGAATCATGAATCATGAATCATAAATTGAATCATGAATCATGAATCATAAATTTAATCATGAATCATGAATCATGAATTGAATCATGAATTGAATCATGAATCATGAATCATGAATTGAATCATGAATCATGAATTGAATCATGAACCATGAATCGAATCCTGAATCATGAATTGAATCATGAATCATGAATCATGAATCATGAATTGAATAATTAATCATGAATCATGAATCGAATCATGAATCATGAGTCAAGAATCATGAATCTAATCATGAATCATGAATCAAATCATGAATCATGAATTGCATCATAAATCGAATCATGAATCATGAATCGAATCATGAATCATGAATTGCATCATAAATCGAATCATGAATCATGAATCATGAACCATGAATCATGAATCATGAATCATGAATCATGAATCATGAATTGTATCATGAATCGAATCATGAATCATGAGTCAAGAATCATGAATCGAATCATGAATCATGAATTTAATAATGAATCATGAATCATGAATCGAATCATGAATCATGAATCGAATCATGAATCATGAGTCAAGAATCATGAATCGAATCATGAATTGAATCATGAATCATGAATTGAATCATGAATCATGAATTGAATCATGAATCATAAATCATGAATCATGAATTGAATCATGAATCATGAATCAAGAATCATGAATGTAATTTTGAATCATGAATTGAATCATGAATCAAATCATGAATTAGATCATGAATCATGAATCATGAATCATGAATCGAATCATGAATCATGAATCATGAATCATGAATTGAATCATAAATCATGAATCATGAATCATGAATCATGAATCATGAATTGAATCATAAATCTTGAATCATGAATCATGAATCATGAATCATTAATCATGAATCATAAATCGAATCATGAATCATGAATCATGAATCGAATCATGAATCATGAATCATGAATTGAATCATGAATCATGAATCATGAATTATGAATTGAATCATGAATCATGAATCATGAATTGAATCATGAATCATGAATCATGAATCATGAATCATGCATCATGAATGATAAATCGAATCATGAATCATGAATCGAATCATGAATCATGAATCATGAATCATGAATTAAATCATAAATCATGAATCATGAATTGAATCATGAATCATGAATCATAAATCTTGAATCATGAATCAGGAATTGAATCATGAATAATGAATTGAATCATGAATCATGAATCTTGAATCATGAATTGAATCATGAATCATGAATTGAATAATGAATCATTAATCATGAATCGAATCATGAATCATGAGTAAAAAATCATGAATCGAATGATGAATCATGAATTGAATCATGAATCATGAATCATGAATTATGAATTGAATCATGAATCATGAATCATGAATTGAATCATGAATCGAATCATGAATCGAATCATGAATCATGAATCATGAATTAAATCATGAATCGAATCATGAATCATGAATCATGAATTGAATCATGAATTGAATCATGAATCATGAATCATGAATTGAATCATAAATCATGAATCATGATTCATGAATCATGAATCATGAATAATGAATCATGAATCATAATTCATGAATTGAATCATGAATCATGAATCATGAATTGAATCATGAATCATGAATCATGAATTGAATCATTTATCATGAATCATGAATTGAATCATGAATCATGAATCATGAATCATGAATTAAATCCTGAATCATAAATTGAATTATGAATTGAATCATGAATCATGAATCATGAAGTGAATCATAAATTGAATCATGAATTATAAATTAAATCATGAATCATGAATTGAATCATGAATTGAATCATGAATCATGAATCATGAATTGAATCATGAATCATGAATCATGAATCATGAATTGAATCATGAATCATGAATAATGAATCATAAATTGAATCATGAATCATGAATCATGAATTGAATCATGAATCGAATCATGAATCATGAATTGAATCATGAATCATGAATCATAAATTGAATCATGAATCATGAATTGAATCATGAATCATGAATCATGAATTGAATCATGAATCATGAATTGAATCATGAACCATGAATCGAATCATGAATCATGAATTGAATCATGAATCGAATCATTAATCATGAATCATGAATTAAATCATGAATCTTGAATCATGAATTGAATCATGAATCATGAATCATGAATCATGAATTGAATAATTAATCATGAATCATGAATCGAATCATGAATCATGAGTCAAGAATCATGAATCTAATCATGAATCATGAATCGAATCATGAATCATGAATTGCATCATAAATCGAATCATGAATCATGAATCATGAATCATGAATCATGAATCATGAATTGTATCATGAATCATGAATCGAATCATGAATCTTGAATCATGAATTGAATCATGAATCATGAATTTAATAATGAATCATGAATCATGAATCGAATCATGAATCATGAGTCAAGAATCATGAATCGAATCATGAATCATGAATTGAATCATGAATCATGAATCATGAATCATGAATTGAATCATGAATCATGAATCATGAATTGAATCATGAATCATGAATCATGAATCGAATCATAAATCATGAATCAAGAATCATGAATGTAATTTTGAATCATGAATTGAATCATGAATCAAATCATGAATTAGATCATGAATCATGAATCATGAATCGAATCATGAATCATGAATCATGAATCATGAATTGAATCATAAATCATGAATCATGAATTGAATCATGAATCATGAATCATGAATCATGAATCATGAATCATGAATCATGAATCATAAATCGAATCATGAATCATGAATCATGAATCGAATCATGAATCATGAATCATGAATTGAATCATGAATCATGAATCATGAATTATGAATTGAATCATGAATCATGAATCATGAATCATGAATCATGAATCATGAATGATAAATCGAATCATGAATCATGAATCGAATCATGAATCATGAATCATGAATCATGAATCGAATCATGAATCATGTATCATGAATTGAATCATGAATCATGAATCATGAATCATGAATTGAATCATGAATCATGAATCATGAATCATGAATCATGAATCATGCATCATGAATGATAAATCGAATCATGAATGATGAATCGAATCATGAATCATGAATCATGAATCATGAATTAAATCATAAATCATGAATTGAATCATGAATCATGAATCATGAATTGAATCATGAATCATGAATCATGAATTATGAATCATAAATCGAATCATGAAATATGAGTTGAATCACGATTCGAATCATGAATTCAATCATGAATCATGAATTGAATCATGAATCATGAATCTTGAATCATGAATTGAATAATGAATCATGAATCATGAATCGAATCATGAATCATGAATCATGAATCATGAATCATGAATTGAATCATGAATCATGAATCATGAATTGAATAATGAATCATGAATCATGAAACTAATCATGAATCATGAATCATGAATCGAATCATGAATCATGAATCAAGAATCAAGAATCGAATCATGAATCATGAATCGAATCATGAATCATGAATCATGAATTGAATCATGAATCATGAATCATGAATCATGAATCATGAATCGAATCATGAATCATGAATCAAGAATCATGAATCAAATCATGAATCATGAATCGAATCATGAATCATGAATCATGAATTGAATCATGTATCATGAATCATGAATCATGAATCATGAATCATGAATTGAATCATGAATCATGAATCATAAATTATGAATCTTAAATCGAATCATGAATCATGAATCATGAATTATGAATCTTAAATCGAATCATGAATCATGAATCATGAATCGAATCATGAACCATGAATCGAATCATGAATCATGAATTGAATCATGAATCGAATCATGAATCATGAATCATGAATCGAATCATGAATCTTGAATCATGAATTGAATCATGAATCATGAATCATGAATCATGAATTGAATCATGAATCATAAATCATGAATCATGAATTGAATCATGAATCATGAATCATGAATCGAATCATAAATCATGAATCAAGAATCATGAATGTAATTTTGAATCATGAATTGAATCATGAATCAAATCATGAATTAGATCATGAATCATGAATCATGAATCATGAATCAAATCATGAATCATGAATCATGAATTGAATCATGAATCATGAATTGAATCATGAATCATGAATCATGAATCATAAATCGAATCATGAATCATGAATCATGAATCGAATCATGAATCATGAATCATGAATTGAATCATGAATCATGAATCATGAATTATGAATTGAATCATGAATCATGAATCATGAATTGAATCATGAATCATGAATCATGAATCATGAATCATGAATCATGCATCATGAATGATAAATCGAATCATGAATCATGAATCGAATCATGAATCATGAATCATGAATCATGAATTAAATCATAAATCATGAATCATGAATTGAATCATGAATCATGAATCATGAATTGAATCATGAATCATGAATCATGAATCATGAATTGAATCATGAATCATGAATCATGAATTGAATAATGAATCATGAATCATGAATTGAATAATGAATCATGAATTGAATCATGAATTATGAATCTTGAATCATGAATCATGAATCGAATCATGAATCATGAGTCAAGAATCATGAATCGAATCATGAATCATGAGTCAAGAATCATGAATCATGAATTGCATCATATATCGAATCATGAATCATGAATCATGAATCATGAATCATGAATTGTATCATGAATCATGAATCGAATCATGAATCTTGAATCATGAATTGAATCATGAATCATGAATTTAATAATGAATCATGAATCATGAATCGAATCATGAATCATGAGTCAAATATCATGAATCGAATCATGAATCATGAATTGAATCATGAATCATGAATCATGAATCATGAATTGAATCATGAATCATAAATCATGAATCATGAATTGAATCATGAATCATGAATCATGAATCGAATCATAAATCATGAATCAAGAATCATGAATGTAATTTTGAATCATGAATTGAATCATGAATCAAATCATGAATTAGATCATGAATCATGAATCATGAATCGAATCATGAATCATGAATCATGAATCATGAATTGAATCATAAATCATGAATCATGAATTGAATCATGAATCATGAATCATGAATCATGAATCATGAATCATAAATCGAATCATGAATCATGAATCATGAATTGAATCATGAATCATGAATCATGAATTGAATCATGAATCATGAATCATGAATCATGAATCATGCATCATGCATCATGAATGATAAATCGAATCATGAATCATGAATCATGAATCATGAATCATGAATCATGCATCATGAATGATAAATCGAATCATGAATCATGAATCGAATCATGAATCATGAATCATGAATCATGAATTAAAACATAAATCATGAATCATGAATTGAATCATGAATCATGAATCATGAATTGAATCATGAATCATGAATCATGAATTATGAATCATAAATCGAATCATGAAATATGAGTTGAATCACGATTCGAATCATGAATTGAATCATGAATCATGAATTGAATCATGAATTATGAATCTTGAATCATGAATCATGAATTGAATAATGAATCATGAATTGAATCATGAATTATGAATCTTGAATTATGAATCATGAATCGAATCATGAATCATGAGTCAAGAATCATGAATCTAATCATGAATCATGAATTGAATCATGAATCATGAATTGCATCATAAATCGAATCATGAATCATGAATCATGAATCATGAATCATGAATCATGAATTGTATCATGAATCATGAATCGAATCATGAATCTTGAATCATGAATTGAATCATGAATCATGAATTTAATAATGAATCATGAATCATGAATCGAATCATGAATCATGAGTCAAGAATCATGAATCGAATCATGAATCATGAATTGAATCATGAATCATGAATCATGAATTGAATAATTAATCATGAATCATGAATCGAATCATGAATCATGAGTCAAGAATCATGAATCTAATCATGAATCATGAATCGAATCATGAATCATGAATTGCATCATAAATCGAATCATGAATCATGAATCATGAATCATGAATCATGAATCATGAATCATGAATTGTATCATGAATCATGAATCGAATCATGAATCTTGAATCATGAATTGAATCATGAATCATGAATTTAATAATGAATCATGAATCATGAATCGAATCATGAATCATGAGTCAAGAATCATGAATCGAATCATGAATCATGAATTGAATCATGAATCATGAATCATGAATCATGAATTGAATCATGAATCATGAATCATGAATTGAATCATGAATCATGAATCATGAATCGAATCATAAATCATGAATCAAGAATCATGAATGTAATTTTGAATCATGAATTGAATCATGAATCAAATCATGAATTAGATCATGAATCATGAATCATGAATCGAATCATGAATCATGAATCATGAATCATGAATTGAATCATAAATCATGAATCATGAATTGAATCATGAATCATGAATCATGAATCATGAATCATAAATCGAATCATGAATCATGAATCATGAATCGAATCATGAATCATGAATCATGAATTGAATCATGAATCATGAATCATGAATTATGAATTGAATCATGAATCATGAATCATGAATCATGAATCATGAATCATGAATCATGAATGATAAATCGAATCATGAATCATGAATCGAATCATGAATCATGAATCATGAATCATGAATCATGAATCGAATCATGAATCATGTATCATGAATTGAATCATGAATCATGAATCATGAATCATGAATTGAATCATGAATCATGAATCATGAATCATGAATCATGAATCATGCATCATGAATGATAAATCGAATCATGAATGATGAATCGAATCATGAATCATGAATCATGAATCATGAATTAAATCATAAATCATGAATTGAATCATGAATCATGAATCATGAATTGAATCATGAATCATGAATCATAAATTATGAATCTTAAATCGAATCATGAATCATGAATCATGAATCATGAATTATGAATCTTAAATCGAATCATGAATCATGAATCATGAATCGAATCATGAATCATGAATCATAAATTGAATCATGAATCATGAATCATAAATTTAATCATGAATCATGAATCATGAATTGAATCATGAATTGAATCATGAATCATGAATCATGAATTGAATCATGAATCATGAATTGAATCATGAACCATGAATCGAATCATGAATCATGAATTGAATCATGAATCATGAATCATGAATTGAATAATTAATCATGAATCATGAATCGAATCATGAATCATGAGTCAAGAATCATGAATCTAATCATGAATCATGAATCAAATCATGAATCATGAATTGCATCATAAATCGAATCATGAATCATGAATCGAATCATGAATCATGAATTGCATCATAAATCGAATCATGAATCATGAATCATGAACCATGAATCATGAATCATGAATCATGAATCATGAATCATGAATTGTATCATGAATCGAATCATGAATCATGAGTCAAGAATCATGAATCGAATCATGAATCATGAATTTAATAATGAATCATGAATCATGAATCGAATCATGAATCATGAATCGAATCATGAATCATGAGTCAAGAATCATGAATCGAATCATGAATTGAATCATGAATCATGAATTGAATCATGAATCATAAATCATGAATCATGAATTGAATCATGAATCATGAATCAAGAATCATGAATGTAATTTTGAATCATGAATTGAATCATGAATCAAATCATGAATTAGATCATGAATCATGAATCATGAATCATGAATCGAATCATGAATCATGAATCATGAACCATGAATTGAATCATAAATCATGAATCATGAATCATGAATCATGAATCATAAATTGAATCATGAATCATGAATCATAAATCGAATCATGAATCATGAATCATGAATCGAATCATGAATCATGAATCATGAATTGAATCATGAATCATGAATCATGAATTATGAATTGAATCATGAATCATGAATCATGAATTGAATCATGAATCATGAATCATGAATTGAATCATGAATCATGAATCATAAATTATGAATCTTAAATCGAATCATGAATCATGAATCATGAATCATGAATTATGAATCTTAAATCGAATCATGAATCATGAATCGAATCATGAATCATGAATCATAAATTGAATCATGAATCATGAATCATAAATTTAATCATGAATCATGAATCATGAATTGAATCATGAATTGAATCATGAATCATGAATCATGAATTGAATCATGAATCATGAATTGAATCATGAACCATGAATCGAATCATGAATCATGAATTGAATCATGAATCATGAATCATGAATCATGAATTGAATAATTAATCATGAATCATGAATCGAATCATGAATCATGAGTCAAGAATCATGAATCTAATCATGAATCATGAATCGAATCATGAATCATGAGTCAAGAATCATGAATCTAATCATGAATCATGAATCAAATCATGAATCATGAATTGCATCATAAATCGAATCATGAATCATGAATCGAATCATGAATCATGAATTGCATCATAAATCGAATCATGAATCATGAATCATGAACCATGAATCATGAATCATGAATCATGAATCATGAATCATGAATCATGAATTGTATCATGAATCGAATCATGAATCATGAGTCAAGAATCATGAATCAAATCATGAATCATGAATTTAATAATGAATCATGAATCATGAATCGAATCATGAATCATGAATCGAATCATGAATCATGAGTCAAGAATCATGAATCGAATCATGAATTGAATCATGAATCATGAATTGAATCATGAATCATGAATTGAATCATGAATCATAAATCATGAATCATGAATTGAATCATGAATCATGAATCAAGAATCATGAATGTAATTTTGAATCATGAATTGAATCATGAATCAAATCATGAATTAGATCATGAATCATGAATCATGAATCATGAATCGAATCATGAATCATGAATCATGAATCATGAATTGAATCATAAATCATGAATCATGAATCATGAATCATGAATCATGAATTGAATCATAAATCATGAATCATGAATTGAATCATGAATCATGAATCATGAATCATTAATCATGAATCATAAATCGAATCATGAATCATGAATCATGAATCGAATCATGAATCATGAATCATGAATTGAATCATGAATCATGAATCATGAATTATGAATTGAATCATGAATCATGAATCATGAATTGAATCATGAATCATGAATCATGAATTGAATCATGAATCATGAATCATAAATTATGAATCTTAAATCGAATCATGAATCATGAATCATGAATCATGAATTATGAATCTTAAATCGAATCATGAATCATTAATCATGAATCGAATCATGAATCATGAATCATAAATTGAATCATGAATCATGAATCATAAATTTAATCATGAATCATGAATCATGAATTGAATCATGAATTGAATCATGAATCATGAATCATGAATTGAATCATGAATCATGAATTGAATCATGAACCATGAATCGAATCATGAATCATGAATTGAATCATGAATCATGAATCATGAATCATGAATTGAATAATTAATCATGAATCATGAATCGAATCATGAATCATGAGTCAAGAATCATGAATCTAATCATGAATCATGAATCAAATCATGAATCATGAATTGCATCATAAATCGAATCATGAATCATGAATCGAATCATGAATCATGAATTGCATCATAAATCGAATCATGAATCATGAATCATGAACCATGAATCATGAATCATGAATCATGAATCATGAATTGTATCATGAATCGAATCATGAATCATGAGTCAAGAATCATGAATCGAATCATGAATCATGAATTTAATAATGAATCATGAATCATGAATCGAATCATGAATCATGAATCGAATCATGAATCATGAGTCAAGAATCATGAATCGAATCATGAATTGAATCATGAATCATGAATTGAATCATGAATCATGAATTGAATCATGAATCATAAATCATGAATCATGAATTGAATCATGAATCATGAATCAAGAATCATGAATGTAATTTTGAATCATGAATTGAATCATGAATCAAATCATGAATTAGATCATGAATCATGAATCATGAATCATGAATCGAATCATGAATCATGAATCATGAATCATGAATTGAATCATAAATCATGAATCATGAATCATGAATCATGAATCATGAATTGAATCATAAATCATGAATCATGAATTGAATCATGAATCATGAATCATCAATCATTAATCATGAATCATAAATCGAATCATGAATCATGAATCATGAATCATGAATTGAATCATGAATCATGAATCATGAATTATGAATTGAATCATGAATCATGAATCATGAATTGAATCATGAATCATGAATCATGAATCATGAATCATGAATCATGCATCATGAATGATAAATCGAATCATGAATCATGAATCGAATCATGAATCATGAATCATGAATCATGAATTAAATCATAAATCATGAATCATGAATTGAATCATGAATCATGAATCATAAATCTTGAATCATGAATCAGGAATTGAATCATGAATAATGAATTGAATCATGAATCATGAATCTTGAATCATGAATTGAATCATGAATCATGAATTGAATAATGAATCATTAATCATGAATCGAATCATGAATCATGAGTAAAAAATCATGAATCGAATGATGAATCATGAATTGAATCATGAATCATGAATCATGAATTATGAATTGAATCATGAATCATGAATCATGAATTGAATCATGAATCGAATCATGAATCGAATCATGAATCATGAATCATGAATTAAATCATGAATCGAATCATGAATCATGAATCATGAATTGAATCATGAATTGAATCATGAATCATGAATCATGAATTGAATCATAAATCATGAATCATGATTCATGAATCATGAATCATGAATAATGAATCATGAATCATAATTCATGAATTGAATCATGAATCATAATTCATGAATTGAATCATGAATCATGAATCATGAATTGAATCATGAATCATGAATCATGAATTGAATCATTTATCATGAATCATGAATTGAATCATGAATCATGAATCATGAATCATGAATTAAATCCTGAATCATAAATTGAATTATGAATTGAATCATGAATCATGAATCATGAAGTGAATCATAAATTGAATCATGAATTATAAATTAAATCATGAATCATGAATTGAATCATGAATTGAATCATGAATCATGAATCATGAATTGAATCATGAATCATGAATCATGAATCATGAATTGAATCATGAATCATGAATAATGAATCATAAATTGAATCATGAATCATGAATCATGAATTGAATCATAAATCGAATCATGAATCATGAATTGAATCATGAATCATGAATCATAAATTGAATCATGAATCATGAATTGAATCATGAATCATGAATCATAAATTGAATCATGAATCATGAATTGAATCATGAACCATGAATCGAATCATGAATCATGAATTGAATCATGAATCGAATCATTAATCATGAATCATGAATTAAATCATGAATCTTGAATCATGAATTGAATCATGAATCATGAATCATGAATCATGAATTGAATAATTAATCATGAATCATGAATCGAATCATGAATCATGAGTCAAGAATCATGAATCTAATCATGAATCATGAATCGAATCATGAATCATGAATTGCATCATAAATCGAATCATGAATCATGAATCATGAATCATGAATCATGAATCATGAATCATGAATTGTATCATGAATCATGAATCGAATCATGAATCTTGAATCATGAATTGAATCATGAATCATGAATTTAATAATGAATCATGAATCATGAATCGAATCATGAATCATGAGTCAAGAATCATGAATCGAATCATGAATCATGAATTGAATCATGAATCATGAATCATGAATCATGAATTGAATCATGAATCATGAATCATGAATTGAATCATGAATCATGAATCATGAATCGAATCATAAATCATGAATCAAGAATCATGAATGTAATTTTGAATCATGAATTGAATCATGAATCAAATCATGAATTAGATCATGAATCATGAATCATGAATCGAATCATGAATCATGAATCATGAATCATGAATTGAATCATAAATCATGAATCATGAATTGAATCATGAATCATGAATCATGAATCATGAATCATGAATCATGAATCATAAATCGAATCATGAATCATGAATCATGAATCGAATCATGAATCATGAATCATGAATTGAATCATGAATCATGAATCATGAATTATGAATTGAATCATGAATCATGAATCATGAATCATGAATCATGAATCATGAATCATGAATGATAAATCGAATCATGAATCATGAATCGAATCATGAATCATGAATCATGAATCATGAATCGAATCATGAATCATGTATCATGAATTGAATCATGAATCATGAATCATGAATCATGAATTGAATCATGAATCATGAATCATGAATCATGAATCATGAATCATGCATCATGAATGATAAATCGAATCATGAATGATGAATCGAATCATGAATCATGAATCATGAATCATGAATTAAATCATAAATCATGAATTGAATCATGAATCATGAATCATGAATTGAATCATGAATCATGAATCATGAATTATGAATCATAAATCGAATCATGAAATATGAGTTGAATCACGATTCAAATCATGAATTCAATCATGAATCATGAATTGAATCATGAATCATGAATCTTGAATCATGAATTGAATAATGAATCATGAATCATGAATCGAATCATGAATCATTAATCATGAATCATGAATCATGAATTGAATCATGAATCATGAATCATGAATTGAATAATGAATCATGAATCATGAATTGAATCATGAATCATGAATCATGAATCATGAATCATGAATCGAATCATGAATCATGAATCAAGAATCATGAATCAAATCATGAATCATGAATCGAATCATGAATCATGAATCATGAATTGAATCATGTATCATGAATCATGAATCATGAATCATGAATCATGAATTGAATCATGAATCATGAATCATAAATTATGAATCTTAAATCGAATCATGAATCATGAATCATGAATTATGAATCTTAAATCGAATCATGAATCATGAATCATGAATCGAATCATGAACCATGAATCGAATCATGAATCATGAATTGAATCATGAATCGAATCATGAATCATGAATCATGAATCGAATCATGAATCTTGAATCATGAATTGAATCATGAATCATGAATCATGAATCATGAATTGAATCATGAATCATAAATCATGAATCATGAATTGAATCATGAATCATGAATCATGAATCGAATCATAAATCATGAATCAAGAATCATGAATGTAATTTTGAATCATGAATTGAATCATGAATCAAATCATGAATTAGATCATGAATCATGAATCATGAATCATGAATCAAATCATGAATCATGAATTGAATCATGAATCATGAATTGAATCATGAATCATGATCATGAATCATAAATCGAATCATGAATCATGAATCATGAATCGAATCATGAATCATGAATCATGAATTGAATCATGAATCATGAATCATGAATTATGAAGTGAATCATGAATCATGAATCATGAATTGAATCATGAATCATGAATCATGAATCATGAATCATGAATCATGCATCATGAATGATAAATCGAATCATGAATCAATGAATCGAATCATGAATCATGAATCATGAATCATGAATTAAAATCATAAATCATGAATCATGAATTGAATCATGAATCATGAATCATGAATTGAATCATGAATCATGAATCATGAATCATGAATTGAATCATGAATCATGAATCATGAATTGAATAATGAATCATGAATCATGAATTGAATAATGAATCATGAATTGAATCATGAATTATGAATCTTGAATCATGAATCATGAATCGAATCATGAATCATGAGTCAAGAATCATGAATCGAATCATGAATCATGAGTCAAGAATCATGAATCATGAATTGCATCATATATCGAATCATGAATCATGAATCATGAATTGTATCATGAATCATGAATTGTATCATGAATCATGAATCGAATCATGAATCTTGAATCATGAATTGAATCATGAATCATGAATTTAATAATGAATCATGAATCATGAATCGAATCATGAATCATGAGTCAAGAATCATGAATCGAATCATTGAATCATGAATTGAATCATGAATCATGAATCATGAATCATGAATTGAATCATGAATCATAAATCATGAATCATGATTGAATCATGAATCATGAATCATGAATCGAATCATAAATCATGAATCAAGATCATGAATGTAATTTTGAATCATGAATTGAATCATGAATCAAATCATGAATTAGATCATGAATCATGAATCATGAATCGAATCATGAATCATGAATCATGAATCATGAATTGAATCATAAATCATGAATCATGAATTGAATCATGAATCATGAATCATGAATTGAATCATGAATCATGAATCATGAATTGAATCATGAATCATGAATCATGAATCATGAATCATGAATCATGCATCATGAATGATAAATCGAATCATGAATCATGAATCATGAATCATGAATCATGAATCATGCATCATGAATGATAAATCGAATCATGAATCATGAATCGAATCATGAATCATGAATCATGAATCATGAATTGAATATGAATCATGAATCATGAATTGAATCATGAATCATGAATCATGAATTATGAATCATAAATCGAATCATGAAATATGAGTTGAATCACGATTCGAATCATGAATTGAATCATGAATCATGAATTGAATCATGAATTATGAATCTTGAATCATGAATCATGAATTGAATAATGAATCATGAATTGAATCATGAATTATGAATCTTGAATTATGAATCATGAATCGAATCATGAATCATGAGTCAAGAATCATGAATCTAATCATGAATCATGAATTGAATCATGAATCATGAATTGCATCATAAATCAAATCATGAATCATGAATCATGAATCATGAATCATGAATCATGAATTGTATCATGAATCATGAATCGAATCATGAATCTTGAATCATGAATTGAATCATGAATCATGAATTTAATAATTAATCATGAATCATGAATCGAATCATGAATCATGAGTCAAGAATCATGAATCGAATCATGAATCATGAATTGAATCATGAATCATGAATCATGAATCATGAATTGAATAATTAATCATGAATCATGAATCGAATCATGAATCATGAGTCAAGAATCATGAATCTAATCATGAATCATGAATCGAATCATGAATCATGAATTGCATCATAAATCGAATCATGAATCATGAATCATGAATCATGAATCATGAATCATGAATTGTATCATGAATCATGAATCTTGAATCATGAATTGAATCATGAATCATGAATTTAATAATGAATCATGAATCATGAATCGAATCATGAATCATGAGTCAAGAATCATGAATCGAATCATGAATCATGAATTGAATCATGAATCATGAATCATGAATCATGAATTGAATCATGAATCATGAATCATGAATTGAATCATGAATCATGAATCATGAATCGAATCATAAATCATGAATCAAGAATCATGAATGTAATTTTGAATCATGAATTGAATCATGAATCAAATCATGAATTAGATCATGAATCATGAATCATGAATCGAATCATGAATCATGAATCATGAATTGAATCATAATCATGAATCATGAATTGAAACATGACATGAATCATGAATCATGAAATGAATCATAAATCGAATCATGAATCATGAATCATGAATCGAATCATGAATCATGAATCATGAATTGAATCATGAATCATGAATCATGAATTATGAATTGAATCATGAATCATGAATCATGAATCATGAATCATGAATCATAAATCGAATCATGAATCATGAATCGAATCATGAATCATGAATCATGAATCATGAATCATGAATCGAATCATGAATCATGTATCATGAATTGAATCATGAATCATGAATCATGAATCATGAATTGAATCATGAATCATGAATCATGAATCATGAATCATGCATCATGAATGATAAATCGAATCATGAATGATGAATCGAATCATGAATCATGAATCATGAATCATGAATTAAATCATAAATCATGAATTGAATCATGAATCATGAATCATGAAT
Source organism: Mixophyes fleayi (assembly GCF_038048845.1). Classification (NCBI taxonomy): domain Eukaryota; kingdom Metazoa; phylum Chordata; class Amphibia; order Anura; family Limnodynastidae; genus Mixophyes; species Mixophyes fleayi. Next base: position 32,300 of record NW_027448199.1, read on the forward strand.
TGAATCATGAATCATGAATCATGAATTATGAATCATAAATCGAATCATGAAATATGAGTTGAATCACGATTCGAATCATGAATTCAATCATGAATCATGAATTGAATCATGAATCATGAATCTTGAATCATGAATCAAGAATTGAATCATAAATAATGAATTGAATCATGAATCATGAATCATGAATCATGAATTGAATCATGAATCATGAATCATGAATTGAATAATGAATCATGAATCATGAATCGAATCATGAATCATGAATCATGAATCGAATCATGAATCATGAATCAAGAATCAAGAATCGAATCATGAATCATGAATCGAATCATGAATCATGAATCATGAATTGAATCATGAATCATGAATCATGAATCATGAATCATGAATCGAATCATGAATCATGAATCAAGAATCATGAATCAAATCATGAATCATGAATCGAATCATGAATCATGAATCATGAATTGAATCATGTATCATGAATCATGAATCATGAATCATGAATCATAAATTGAATCATGAATCATGAATCATAAATTATGAATCATGAATCATGAATTGAATCATGTATCATGAATCATGAATCATGAATCAGGAATCATGAATTGAATCATGAATCATGAATCATAAATTATGAATCTTAAATCGAATCATGAATCATGAATCATGAATTATGAATCTTAAATCGAATCATGAATCATGAATCATGAATCGAATCATGAACCATGAATCGAATCATGAATCATGAATTGAATCATGAATCGAATCATGAATCATGAATCATGAATCGAATCATGAATCTTGAATCATGAATTGAATCATGAATCATGAATCATGAATCATGAATTGAATCATGAATCATAAATCATGAATCATGAATTGAATCATGAATCATGAATCATGAATCGAATCATAAATCATGAATCAAGAATCATGAATGTAATTTTGAATCATGAATTGAATCATGAATCAAATCATGAATTAGATCATGAATCATGAATCATGAATCATGAATCAAATCATGAATCATGAATCATGAATTGAATCATGAATCATGAATTGAATCATGAATCATGAATCATGAATCATAAATCGAATCATGAATCATGAATCATGAATCGAATCATGAATCATGAATCATGAATTGAATCATGAATCATGAATCATGAATTATGAATTGAATCATGAATCATGAATCATGAATTGAATCATGAATCATGAATCATGAATCATGAATCATGAATCATGCATCATGAATGATAAATCGAATCATGAATCGAATCATGAATCATGAATCATGAATCATGAATTAAATCATAAATCATGAATCATGAATTGGATCATGAATCATGAATCATGAATTGAATCATGAATCATGAATCATGAATCATGAATTGAATCATGAATCATGAATCATGAATTGAATAATGAATCATGAATCATGAATTGAATAATGAATCATGAATTGAATCATGAATTATGAATCTTGAATCATGAATCATGAATCGAATCATGAATCATGAGTCAAGAATCATGAATCTAATCATGAATCATGAATTGAATCATGAATCATGAATTGCATCATATATCGAATCATGAATCATGAATCATGAATCATAAATCATGAATCATGAATTGTATCATGAATCATGAATCGAATCATGAATCTTGAATCATGAATTGAATCATGAATCATGAATTTAATAATGAATCATGAATCATGAATCGAATCATGAATCATGAGTCAAGAATCATGAATCGAATCATGAATCATGAATTGAATCATGAATCATGAATCATGAATCATGAATTGAATCATGAATCATAAATCATGAATCATGAATCATGAATCGAATCATAAATCATGAATCAAGAATCATGAATGTAATTTTGAATCATGAATTGAATCATGAATCAAATCATGAATTAGATCATGAATCATGAATCATGAATCGAATCATGAATCATGAATCATGAATTGAATCATAAATCATGAATCATGAATTGAATCATGAATCATGAATCATGAATCATGAATCATAAATCGAATCATGAATCATGAATCATGAATTGAATCATGAATCATGAATCATGAATTGAATCATGAATCATGAATCATGAATCATGAATCATGAATCATGCATCATGAATGATAAATTGAATCATGAATCATGAATCATGAATCATGAATCATGAATCATGCATCATGAATGATAAATCGAATCATGAATCATGAATCGAATCATGAATCATGAATCATGAATCATGAATTAAAACATAAATCATGAATCATGAATTGAATCATGAATCATGAATCATGAATTGAATCATGAATCATGAATCATGAATTATGAATCATAAATCGAATCATGAAATATGAGTTGAATCACGATTCGAATCATGAATTGAATCATGAATCATGAATTGAATCATGAATTATGAATCTTGAATCATGAATCATGAATTGAATAATGAATCATGAATTGAATCATGAATTATGAATCTTGAATTATGAATCATGAATCGAATCATGAATCATGAGTCAAGAATCATGAATCTAATCATGAATCATGAATTGAATCATGAATCATGAATTGCATCATAAATCGAATCATGAATCATGAATCATGAATCATGAATCATGAATTGTATCATGAATCATGAATCGAATCATGAATCTTGAATCATGAATTGAATCATGAATCATGAATTTAATAATGAATCATGAATCATGAATCGAATCATGAATCATGAGTCAAGAATCATGAATCGAATCATGAATCATGAATTGAATCATGAATCATGAATCATGAATCATGAATTGAATCATGAATCATAAATCATGAATCATGAATTGAATCATGAATCATGAATCATGAATCGAATCATAAATCATGAATCAAGAATCATGAATGTAATTTTGAATTATGAATTGAATCATGAATCAAATCATGAATTAGATCATGAATCATGAATCATGAATCGAATCATGAATCATGAATCATGAATCATGAATTGAATCATAAATCATGAATCATGAATTGAATCATGAATCATGAATCATGAATCATGAATCATGAATCATAAATCGAATCATGAATCATGAATCATGAATTGAATCATGAATCATGAATCATGAATTGAATCATGAATCATGAATCATGAATCATGAATCATGCATCATGAATGATAAATCGAATCATGAATCATGAATCATGAATCATGAATCATGCATCATGAATGATAAATCGAATCATGAATCATGAATCATGAATCATGAATTAAATCATGAATCATGAATCATGAATTGAATCATGAATCATGAATCATGAATTGAATCATGAATCATGAATCATAAATTATGAATCATAAATCGAATCATGAAATATGAGTTGAATCACGATTCGAATCATGAATTGAATCATGAATCATGAATTGAATCATGAATCATAAATCTTGAATCATGAATCAGGAATTGAATCATGAATAATGAATTGAATCATGAATCATGAATCATGAATTGAATAATGAATCATGAATTGAATAATGAATCATGAATCATGAATTGAATAATGAATCATGAATCATGAATCGAATGATGAATCATGAATCAAGAATCATGAATCGAATCATGAATCATGAATCGAATCATGAATCATGAATCATGAATTGAATCATGAATCATGAATCATGAATCATGAATCATGAATCGAATCATGAATCATGAATCAAGAATCATGAATCAAATCATGAATCATGAATCGAATCATGAATCATGAATCATGAATTGAATCATGAATCATGAATCATGAATCATGAATCATGAATTGAATCATGAATCATGAATCATGAATTGAATCATGAATCATGAATCATAAATTATGAATCTTAAATCGAATCATGAATCATGAATCATGAATCATGAATTATGAATCTTAAATCGAATCATGAATCATGAATCATGAATCGAATCATGAATCATGAATCATGAATCGAATCATGAATCATGAATCGTGAATTATGAATCATGAATTGAATCATGAATCATGAATCATGAATTGAATCATGAATCATGAATCATGAATCATGAATCATGAATCATAAATCGAATCATGAATCATGAATCATGAATCATGAATTATGAATCATGAATCATGAATCAAGAATTGAATCATGAATCATGAATTATGAATTGAATCATGAATCATGAATTGAATCATGAATCATGAATCATGAATTGAATTATGAATCATGAATCATGAATCATGAATCATGAATTGAATCATGAATCATGAATCATGAATCATGAATCGAATCATGAATCATGAATCAAGAATCATGAATTGAATCATGAATCATGAATCGAATCATGAATCTTGAATCATGAATTGAATCATGAATCATGAATTGAATAATGAATCATTAATCATGAATCGAATCATGAATCATGAGTAAAAAATCATGAATCGAATGATGAATCATGAATTGAATCATGAATCATGAATTATGAATTGAATCATGAATCATGAATCATGAATTGAATCATGAATCGAATCATGAATCGAATCATGAATCATGAATTAAATCATGAATCGAATCATGAATCATGAATCATGAATTGAATCATGAATTGAATCATGAATCATGAATCATGAATTGAATCATGAATCATGAATCATGAATCATGAATCATGAATCATGAATAATGAATCATGAATCATAATTCATGAATTGAATCATGAATCATGAATCATGAATTGAATCATGAATCATGAATCATGAATTGAATTATTTATCATGAATCATGAATTGAATCATGAATCATGAATCATGAATCATGAATTAAATCCTGAATCATAAATTGAATTATGAATTGAATCATGAATCATGAATCATGAAGTGAATCATAAATTGAATCATGAATTATAAATTAAATCATGAATCATGAATTGAATCATGAATTGAATCATGAATCATGAATCATGAATTGAATCATGAATCATGAATCATGAATCATGAATTGAATCATGAATCATGAATAATGAATCATAAATTGAATCATGAATCATGAATCATGAATCATGAATTGAATCATGAATCGAATCATGAATCATGAATTGAATCATGAATCATGAATCATAAATTGAATCATAATTCATGAATTGAATCATGAATCATGAATCATGAATCATGAATTGAATCATGAGTCATGAATCTTGAATTGAATCATGAATTGAATTATGAATCATGAATCAAGAATTGAATCATGAATCATGAATCATAAATTGAATCATGAATCATGAATCATAAATTGAATCATGAATCATGAATTGAATCATGAATCATGAATCATGAATCGAATCATGAATCATGAATTGAATCATGAATCGAATCATTAATCATGAATCATGAATCAAATCATGAATCTTGAATCATGAATTGAATCATGAATCATGAATCATGAATCATGAATTGAATAATTAATCATGAATCATGAATCGAATCATGAATCATGAGTCAAGAATCATGAATCTAATCATGAATCATGAATCGAATCATGAATCATGAATTGCATCATAAATCGAATCATGAATCATGAATCATGAATCATGAATTGCATCATAAATCGAATCATGAATCATGAATCATGAATCATGAATCATGAATCATGAATTGTATCATGAATCATGAATCGAATCATGAATCTTGAATCATGAATTGAATCATGAATCAAGAATTTAATAATGAATCATGAATCATGAATCGAATCATGAATCATGAGTCAAGAATCATGAATCGAATCATGAATCATGAATTGAATCATGAATCATGAATCATGAATCATGAATTGAATCATGAATCATGAATCATGAATTGAATCATGAATCATGAATCATGAATTGAATCATGAATCATGAATCATGAATCGAATCATAAATCATGAATCAAGAATCATGAATGTAATTTTGAATCATGAATTGAATCATGAATCAAATCATGAATTAGATCATGAATCATGAATCATGAATCGAATCATGAATCATGAATCATGAATCATGAATCATGAATTGAATCATAAATCATGAATCATGAATTGAATCATGAATCATGAATCATGAATCATGAATCATGAATCATGAATCATAAATCGAATCATGAATCATGAATCATGAATCGAATCATGAATCATGAATCATGAATTGAATCATGAATCATGAATCATGAATTATGAATTGAATCATGAATCATGAATCATGAATCATGAATCATGAATCATGCATCATGAATGATAAATCGAATCATGAATCATGAATCGAATCATGAATCATGAATCATGAATCATGAATCATGAATCGAATCATGAATCATGAATCATGAATTGAATCATGAATCATGAATCATGAATCAAGAATTGAATCATGAATCATGAATCATGAATCATGAATCATGAATCATGCATCATGAATGATAAATCGAATCATGAATCATGAATCGAATCATGAATCATGAATCATGAATCATGAATTAAATCATAAATCATGAATCATGAATTGAATCATGAATCATGAATCATGAATTGAATCATGAATCATGAATCATGAATCATGAATCATAAATCGACTCATGAATCATGAATCATGAATTTAATCATGAATCATGAATCATGAATCATGAATCATGAATCATGCATCATGAATGATAAATCGAATCATGAATCATGAATCATGAATCATGAATCATGAATCATGCATCATGAATGATAAATCGAATCATGAATCATGAATCGAATCATGAATCATGAATCATGAATCATGAATTAAATCATAAATCATGAATCATGAATTGAATCATGAATCATGAATCATGAATTGAATCATGAATCATGAATCATGAATTATGAATCATAAATCGAATCATGAAATATGAGTTGAATCACGATTCGAATCATGAATTGAATCATGATTCATGAATTGAATCATGAATTATGAATCTTGAATCATGAATCATGAATTGAATAATGAATCATGAATTGAATCATGAATTATGAATCTTGAATCATGAATCATGAATCGAATCATGAATCATGAGTCAAGAATCATGAATCTAATCATGAATCATGAATTGAATCATGAATCATGAATTGCATCATAAATCGAATCATGAATCATGAATCATGAATCATGAATCATGAATCATGAATTGTATCATGAATCATGAATCGAATCATGAATCTTGAATCATGAATTGAATCATGAATCATGAATTTAATAATGAATCATGAATCATGAATCGAATCATGAATCATGAGTCAAGAATCATGAATCGAATCATGAATCATGAATTGAATCATGAATCATGAATCATGAATCATGAATTGAATCATGAATCATAAATCATGAATCATGAATTGAATCATGAATCATGAATCATGAATCGAATCATAAATCATGAATCAAGAATCATGAATGTAATTTTGAATCATGAATTGAATCATGAATCAAATCATGAATTAGATCATGAATCATGAATCATGAATCGAATCATGAATCATGAATCATGAATCATGAATTGAATCATAAATCATGAATCATGAATTGAATCATGAATCATGAATCATGAATCATGAATCATGAATCATAAATCGAATCATGAATCATGAATCATGAATTGAATCATGAATCATGAATCATGAATTGAATCATGAATCATGAATCATGAATCATGAATCATGAATCATGAATCATGCATCATGAATGATAAATCGAATCATGAATCATGAATCATGAATCATGAATCATGCATCATGAATGATAAATCGAATCATGAATCATGAATCGAATCATGAATCATGAATCATGAATTAAATCATAAATCATGAATCATGAATTGAATCATGAATCATGAATCATGAATTGAATCATGAATCATGAATCATGAATTATGAATCATAAATCGAATCATGAAATATGAGTTGAATCACGATTCGAATCATGAATTGAATCATGAATCATGAATTGAATCATGAATTATGAATCTTGAATCATGAATCAGGAATTGAATCATGAATAATGAATTGAATCATGAATCATAAATCATGAATCATGAATCATGAATCATGAATCATGAATTGAATCATGAATCATGAATCATGAATTGAATAATGAATCATGAATCATGAATCGAATCATGAATCATGAATCATGAATCGAATCATGAATCATGAATCAAGAATCAAGAATCGAATCATGAATCATGAATCGAATCATGAATCATGAATCATGAATTGAATCATGAATCATGAATCATGAATCATGAATCATGAATCGAATCATGAATCATGAATCAAGAATCATGAATCAAATCATGAATCATGAATCGAATCATGAATCATGAATCATGAATTGAATCATGTATCATGAATCATGAATCATGAATCATGAATTGAATCATGAATCATGAATCATAAATTATGAATCTTAAATCGAATCATGAATCATGAATCATGAATCATGAATTATGAATCTTAAATCGAATCATGAATCATGAATCATGAATCGAATCATGAATCATGAATCATAAATTGAATCATGAATCATGAATCATAAATTTAATCATGAATCATGAATCATGAATTGAATCATGAATTGAATCATGAATCATGATTAATGAATTGAATCATGAATCATGAATTGAATCATGAACCATGAATCGAATCATGAATCATGAATTGAATCATGAATCGAATCATGAATCATGAATCATGAATCGAATCATGAATCTTGAATCATGAATTGAATCATGAATCATGAATCATGAATCATGAATTGAATCATGAATCATAAATCATGAATCATGAATTGAATCATGAATCATGAATCATGAATCGAATCATGAATCATGAATCAAGAATCATGAATGTAATTTTGAATCATGAATTGAATCATGAATCAAATCATGAATTAGATCATGAATCATGAATCATGAATCATGAATCAAATCATGAATCATGAATCATGAATTGAATCATAAATCATGAATCATGAATTGAATCATGAATCATGAATCATGAATCATGAATCATGAATCATAAATCGAATCATGAATCATGAATCATGAATCGAATCATGAATCATGAATCATGAATTGAATCATGAATCATGAATCATGAATTATGAATTGAATCATGAATCATGAATCATGAATTGAATCATGAATCATGAATCATGAATCATGAATCATGCATCATGAATGATAAATCGAATCATGAATCATGAATCGAATCATGAATCATGAATCATGAATCATGAATTAAATCATAAATCATGAATCATGAATTGAATCAAGAATCATGAATCATGAATTGAATCATGAATCATGAATCATGAATTATGAATCATAAATCGAATCATGAAATATGAGTTGAATCACGATTCGAATCATGAATTGAATCATGAATCATGAATTGAATCATGAATTATGAATCTTGAATCATGAATCATGAATTGAATAATGAATCATGAATTGAATCATGAATTATGAATCTTGAATCATGAATCATGAATCGAATCATGAATCATGAGTCAAGAATCATGAATCTAATCATGAATCATGAATTGAATCATGAATCATGAATTGCATCATAAATCGAATCATGAATCATGAATCATGAATCATGAATCATGAATCATGAATTGTATCATGAATCATGAATCGAATCATGAATCTTGAATCATGAATTGAATCATGAATCATGAATTTAATAATGAATCATGAATCATGAATCATGAATTGAATCATGAATCATAAATCATGAATCATGAATTGAATCATGAATCATGAATCATGAATCGAATCATAAATCATGAATCAAGAATCATGAATGTAATTTTGAATTATGAATTGAATCATGAATCAAATCATGAATTAGATCATGAATCATGAATCGAATCATGAATCATGAATCATGAATCATGAATTGAATCATAAATCATGAATCATGAATTGAATCATGAATCATGAATCATGAATCATGAATCATGAATCATAAATCGAATCATGAATCATGAATCATGAATTGAATCATGAATCATGAATCATGAATTGAATCATGAATCATGAATCATGAATCATGCATCATGAATGATAAATCGAATCATGAATCATGAATCATGAATCATGAATCATGAATCATGCATCATGAATGATAAATCGAATCATGAATCATGAATCGAATCATGAATCATGAATCATGAATTAAATCATAAATCATGAATCATGAATTGAATCATGAATCATGAATCATGAATTGAATCATGAATCATGAATCATGAATTATGAATCATAAATCGAATCATGAAATATGAGTTGAATCACGATTCGAATCATGAATTGAATCATGAATTATGAATCTTGAATCATGAATCAGGAATTGAATCATGAATAATGAATTGAATCATGAATCATAAATCATGAATCATGAATCATGAATCATGAATCATGAATTGAATCATGAATCATGAATCATGAATTGAATAATGAATCATGAATCATGAATTGAATAATGAATCATGAATCATGAATCGAATCATGAATCATGAATCAAGAATCATGAATCGAATCATGAATCATGAATCGAATCATGAATTTATGAATCATGAATTGAATCATGAATCATGAATCATGAATCATGAATCATGAATCATGAATCGAATCATGAATCAAGAATCATGAATCAAATCATGAATCATGAATCGAATCATGAATCATGAATCATGAATTGAATCATGAATCATGAATCATGAATTGAATCATGAATCATGAATCATAAATTATGAATCTTAAATCGAATCATGAATAATGAATCATGAATCATGAATTATGAATCATGCATCATGAATGATAAATCGAATCATGAATCATGAATCGAATCATGAATCATGAATCATGAATCATGAATTAAATCATAAATCATGAATCATGAATTGAATCATGAATCAGGAATCATGAATTGAATCATGAATCATGAATCATGAATTATGAATCATAAATCGAATCATGAAATATGAGTTGAATCACGATTCGAATCATGAATTGAATCATGAATCATGAATTGAATCATGAATTATGAATCTTGAATCATGAATCATGAATTGAATAATGAATCATGAATTGAATCATGAATTATGAATCTTGAATCATGAATCATGAATCGAATCATGAATCATGAGTCAAGAATCATGAATCTAATCATGAATCATGAATTGAATCATGAATCATGAATTGCATCATAAATCGAATCATGAATCATGAATCATGAATCATGAATCATGAATCATGAATTGTATCATGAATCATGAATCGAATCATGAATCTTGAATCATGAATTGAATCATGAATCATGAATTTAATAATGAATCATGAATCATGAATCATGAATTGAATCATGAATCATAAATCATGAATCATGAATTGAATCATGAATCATGAATCATGAATCGAATCATAAATCATGAATCAAGAATCATGAATGTAATTTTGAATTATGAATTGAATCATGAATCAAATCATGAATTAGATCATGAATCATGAATCGAATCATGAATCATGAATCATGAATCATGAATTGAATCATAAATCATGAATCATGAATTGAATCATGAATCATGAATCATGAATCATGAATCATGAATCATAAATCGAATCATGAATCATGAATCATGAATTGAATCATGAATCATGAATCATGAATTGAATCATGAATCATGAATCATGAATCATGCATCATGAATGATAAATCGAATCATGAATCATGAATCATGAATCATGAATCATGAATCATGCATCATGAATGATAAATCGAATCATGAATCATGAATCGAATCATGAATCATGAATCATGAATTAAATCATAAATCATGAATCATGAATTGAATCATGAATCATGAATCATGAATTGAATCATGAATCATGAATCATGAATTATGAATCATAAATCGAATCATGAAATATGAGTTGAATCACGATTCGAATCATGAATTGAATCATGAATTATGAATCTTGAATCATGAATCAGGAATTGAATCATGAATAATGAATTGAATCATGAATCATAAATCATGAATCATGAATCATGAATCATGAATCATGAATTGAATCATGAATCATGAATCATGAATTGAATAATGAATCATGAATCATGAATTGAATAATGAATCATGAATCATGAATCGAATCATGAATCATGAATCAAGAATCATGAATCGAATCATGAATCATGAATCGAATCATGAATTTATGAATCATGAATTGAATCATGAATCATGAATCATGAATCATGAATCATGAATCATGAATCGAATCATGAATCAAGAATCATGAATCAAATCATGAATCATGAATCGAATCATGAATCATGAATCATGAATTGAATCATGAATCATGAATCATGAATTGAATCATGAATCATGAATCATAAATTATGAATCTTAAATCGAATCATGAATAATGAATCATGAATCATGAATTATGAATCTTAAATCGAATCATGAATCATGAATCATGAATCGAATCATGAATCATGAATCATGAATCGAATCATGAATCATGAATCGTGAATTATGAATCATGAATTGAATCATGAATCATGAATCATGAATTGAATCATGAATCATGAATCATGAATCATGAATCATGAATCATAAATCGAATCATGAATCATGAATCATGAATCATGCATTATGAATCATGAATCATGAATCATGAATCATGAATTATGAATTGAATCATGAATCATGAATCATGAATTGAATCATGAATCATGAATCATGAATCATGAATCATGAATTGAATCATGAATTATGAATCATGAATTGAATCATGAATCATGAATCATGAATCATGAATCATGAATCATGAATCATGAATCATGAATCATAAATTATGAATCTTAAATCGAATCATGAATAATGAATCATGAATCATGAATTATGAATCTTAAATCGAATCATGAATCATGAATCATGAATCGAATCATGAATCATGAATCGTGAATTATGAATCATGAATTGAATCATGAATCATGAATCATGAATTGAATCATGAATCATGAATCATGAATCATGAATCATGAATCATAAATCGAATCATGAATCATGAATCATGAATTATGAATCATGAATCATGAATCAAGAATTGAATCATGAATCATGAATCATGAATTATGAATTGAATCATGAATCATGAATCATGAATTGAATCATGAATCATGAATCATGAATCATGAATCATGAATTGAATCATGAATTATGAATCATGAATTGAATCATGAATCATGAATCATGAATCGAATCATGAATCATGAATCATGAATCATGAATTGAATCCTGAATCATGAATCATGAATCATGAATCGAATCATGAATCATGAATTGAATCATGAATCATGAATCATGAATCATGAATCATGAATCAAATCATGAAATATGAGTTGAATCACGATTCGAATCATGAATTGATTAATGAATCATGAATTGAATCATGAATCATGAATCTTGAATCATGAATCATGAATTGAATCATGAATCATGCATTGAATCATGAATCATGAATCATGAATCATGAATTGAATCATGAATCATGAATCATGAATCGAATAATGAATCATGAATCATGAATTGAATCATGAATCATGAATCATGAATCACGAATCATAAATCGAATCATGAAATATGAGTTGAATCACGATTCGAATCATGAATTGAATCATGAATCATGAATTGAATCATGAATCATGAATCTTGAATCATGAATCATTAATTGAATCATGAATCTTGCATTGAATCATGAATCATGAATCATGAATCATGAATCATGAATTGAATCATGAATCATGAATCATGAATCATGAATCATGAATCGAATCATGAATCATGAATCAAGAATCATGAATCGAATCATGAATCATGAATCATGAATTGAATCATGAATCATGAATCATGAATCATGAATCATGAATCATGAATTGAATCATGAATCATGAATCATGAATTGAATCATGAATCATGAATCATAAATTATGAATCTTAAATCGAATCATGAATCATGAATCATGAATCATGAATCATGAATTATGAATCTTAAATCGAATCATGAATCATGAATCATGAATCGAATCATGAATCATGAATCATGAATCGTGAATTATGAATCATGAATTGAATCATGAATCATGAATCATGAATCATGAATCATGAATTGAATCATGAATCATGAATCATGAATTGAATCATGAATCATGATTCATAAATTATGAATCTTAAATCGAATCATGAATCATGAATCATGAATCATGAATCATGAATCATGAATTATGAATCTTAAATCGAATCATGAATCATGAATCATGAATCATGAATCATGAATTGAATCATGAATCATGAATTGAATCATGAATCATGAATCATGAATCATGAATCATGAATCATAAATCGAATCATGAATCATGAATCATGAATTGAATCATGAATCATGAATCATGAATTGAATCATGAATCATGAATCATGAATCATGCATCATGAATGATAAATCGAATCATGAATCATGAATCATGAATCATGAATCATGAATCATGCATCATGAATGATAAATCGAATCATGAATCATGAATCGAATCATGAATCATGAATCATGAATCATGAATTAAATCATAAATCATGAATCATGAATTGAATCATGAATCATGAATCATGAATTGAATCATGAATCATGAATCATGAATTGAATCATGAATCATGAATCATGAATCATGAATCATGAATCATGAATCAAGAATCATGAATCGAATCATGAATCATGAATCATGAATTGAATCATGAATCATGAATCATGAATCATGAATCATGAATCATGAATCATGAATCATGAATTGAATCATGAATCATGAATCATGAATTGAATCATGAATCATGAATCATAAATTATGAATCTTAAATCGAATCATGAATCATGAATCATGAATCATGAATCATGAATCATGAATTATGAATCTTAAATCGAATCATGAATCATGAATCATGAATCGAATCATGAATCATGAATCATGAATCGTGAATTATGAATCATGAATTGAATCATGAATCATGAATCATGAATCATGAATCATGAATTGAATCATGAATCATGAATCATGAATTGAATCATGAATCATGATTCATAAATTATGAATCTTAAATCGAATCATGAATCATGAATCATGAATCATGAATCATGAATCATGAATTATGAATCTTAAATCGAATCATGAATCATGAATCATGAATCATGAATCATGAATTGAATCATGAATCATGAATTGAATCATGAATCATGAATCATAAATTATGAATCATAAATTATGAATCTTAAATCGAATCATGAATCATGAATCATGAATCATGAATCATGAATCTTAAATCGAATCATGAATCATGAATCATGAATCGAATCATGAATCATAAATCATGAATCGAATCATGAATCATGAATCGTGAATTATGAATCATGAATTGAATCATGAATCATGAATTGAATCATAAATCATGAATCATGAATCATGAATCATGAATCATGAATCATGAATCATGAATCATGAATCATAAATCGAATCATGAATCATGAATCATAAATCATGAATCATGAATCATGAATCAAGAATTGAATCATGAATCATGAATCATGAATCATGAATTGAATCATGAATCATGAATCATGAATTGAATCATGAATTATGAATCAAGAATTGAATCATAAATCATGAATCATGAATCATGAATCATGAATCATGAATCGAATCATGAATCATGAATCGAATCATGAATCATGTATCGAATCATGAATCATGAATCATGAATCATGAATTGAATCATGAATCATGAAACATGAATTGAATCATGAATCATGAATCATGAATCATGAATCATGAATCATGAATCGAATCATGAAATATGAGTTGAATCACGATTCGAATCATGAATTGAATCATGAATCATGAATTGAATCATGAATCATGCATTGAATCATGAATCATGAATCATGAATCATGAATCATGAATCATGAATTGAATCATGAATCATGAATCATAAATCGAATCATGAAATATGAGTTGAATCATGATTCGAATCATGAATTGAATCATGAATCATGAATCATGAATCTTGAATCATGAATCATGAATAGAATCATGAATCATGCATTGAATCATGAATCATGAATCATGAATCATGAATCATGAATTGAATCATGAATCATGAATCATGAATCGAATAATGAATCATGAATTGAATCATGAATCATGAATCATGAATTGAATAATGAATCATGAATCATGAATCGAATCATGAATCATGAATCAAGAATCATGAATCGAATCATGAATCATGAATCGAATCATGAATCATGAATCATGATTTAATCATGAATCATGAATCATGAATTGAATCATGAATCATGAATCATGAATTGAATCATGAATCATGAATCATAAATTATGAATCTTAAATCGAATCATGAATCATGAATCATGAATCATGAATCATGAATTATGAATCTTAAATCGAATCATGAATCATGAATCGAATCATGAATCATGAATCATGAATCGAATCATGAATCATGAATTGTGAATCATAAATCATGAATTGAATCATGAATCATGAATCATGAATTGAATCATAAATCATGAATCATGAATCATGAATCATAAATCGAATCATGAATCATGAATCATGAATCATGAATTATGAATCATGAATCATGAATCATGAATTGAATCATGAATCATGAATCATGAATTATGAATTGAATCATGAATCATGAATTGAATCATGAATCATGAATCATGAATTGAATCATGAATTATGAATCATGAATTAAATCATGAATCATGAATCATGAATCATAAATCGAATCATGAATCATGAATCATGAATCGAATCATGAATCATGAATAATGAATCATGAATTGAATCATGAATCATGAATCATGAATTGAATCATGAATCATGAATCATGAATCGAATCATGAATCATGAATTAAATCATGAATCATGAATCATGAATCATGAATCATGAATTGAATCATGAATCATGAATCGAATCATGAATCATGAATTGAATCATGAATCGAATCATGAATCATGAATCATGAATCGAATCATGAATCTTCAATCATAAATTGAATCATGAATCGAATCATGAATCATGAATTGAATCATGAATCATGAATCATGAATCATGAATTGAATCATGAATCATGAATCATGAATCATGAATTGAATCATGAATCATGAATCAAATCATGAATCATGAATCATGAATCATGAATCATGAATTGAATCATGAATTATGAATCATGAATTGAATCATGAATCATGAATCATGAATCATGAATCATGAATCATGAATTGAATCATGAATCATGAATCATGAATCATGAATTGAATCATTTATCATGAATCATGAATTGAATCATCAATCATGAATTGAATAATGAATCATGAATCATGAATCATGAATCATGAATTGAATCATGAATTATGAATCATGAATTGAATCATGAATCATGAATCAAGTATCATGAATTGAATCATGAATCATGAATTGAATCCTGAATCATAAATTGAATTATGAATTGAATCATGAATCATGAATCATGAAGTGAATCATGAATTGAATCATGAATCATGATTCATAAATTGAATCATAAATTGAATCATGAATTATAAATTAAATCATGAATCATGAATTGAATCATGAATTGAATCATGAATCATGAATCATGAATTGAATCATAAATCATGAATTTAATAATGAATCATGAATCGAATCATGAATCATGAGTCAAGAATCATGAATCGAATCATGAATCATGAATTGAATCATGAATCATGAATCATGAATCATGAATTGAATCATGAATCATGAATCATGAATTGAATCAGGAATCATGAATCATGAATCGAATCATAAATCATGAATCAAGAATCATGAATGTAATTTTGAATCATGAATTGAATTATGAATCAAATCATGAATTAGATCATGAATCATGAATCATGAATCATGAATCGAATCATGAATCATGAATCATGAATCATGAATTGAATCATAAATCATGAATCATGAATTCAATCATGAATCATGAATCATGAATCATGAATCATGAATCATAAATCGAATCATGAATCATGAATCATGAATCGAATCATGAATCATGAATCATGAATCATGAATCATGAATCATGAATCATGAATCATGAATTGAATCATAAATCATGAATCATGAATTGAATCATGAATCATGAATTGAATCATGAATCATGAATCATGAATTATGAATTGAATCATGAATCATGAATCATGAATTGAATCATGAATCATGAATCATGCATCATGAATGATAAATTGAATCATGAATCATGAATTGAATCATGAATCATGAATTGAATCATGAATCATGAATCATGAATTATGAATTGAATCATGAATCATGAATCGAATCATGAATCATGAATCATGAATCATGAATTAAATCATAAATCATGAATCATGAATTATGAATCATAAATCGAATCATGAAATATGAGTTGAATCACGATTCGAATCATGAATTCAATCATGAATCAAGAATTGAATCATGAATCATGAATCTTGAATCATGAATCAGGAATTGAATCATGAATAATGAATTGAATCATGAATCATGAATCATGAATCATGAATTGAATCATGAATCATGAATCATGAATTGAATAATGAATCATGAATCATGAATCGAATCATGAATCACGAATCATGAATCGAATCATGAATCATGAATCAAGAATCATGAATCGAATCATGAATCATGAATCGAATCATGAATCATGAATCATGAATCATGAATCGAATCATGAATCATGAATCAAGAATCATGAATCAAATCATGAATCATGAATCGAATCATGAATCATGAATCATGAATTGAATCATGAATCATGAATCATGAATCATGAATCATGAATCATGAATCATGAATCATGAATTGAATCATGAATCATGAATTGAATCATGAATCATGAATTGAATCATGAATCATGAATCATAAATTATGAATCTTAAATCGAATCATGAATCATGAATCATGAATCATGAATTATGAATCTTAAATCGAATCATGAATCATGAATCATGAATCGAATCATGAATCATGAATCATAAATTGAATCATGAATCATGAATCATAAATTTAATCATGAATCATGAATCATGAATTGAATCATGAATTGAATCATGAATCATGAATCATGAATTGAATCATGAATCATGAATTGAATCATGAACCATGAATTGAATCATGAATCATGAATCAAGAATCATGAATCAAATCATGAATCATGAATCGAATCATGAATCATGAATCATGAATTGAATCATGAATCATGAATCATGAATCATGAATCAAGAATCATGAATTGAATCATGAATCATGAATTGAATCATGAATCATGAATCATAAATTATGAATCTTAAATCGAATCATGAATCATGAATCATGAATCATGAATTATGAATCTTAAATCGAATCATGAATCATGAATCATGAATCGAATCATGAATCATGAATCATAAATTGAATCATGAATCATGAATCATAAATTTAATCATGAATCATGAATCATGAATTGAATCATGAATTGAATCATGAATCATGAATCATGAATTGAATCATGAATCATGAATTGAATCATGAACCATGAATCGAATCATGAATCATGAATTGAATCATGAATCAAATCATGAATCATGAATCATGAATCGAATCATGAATCTTGAATCATGAATTGAATCATGAATCATGAATCATGAATCATGAATTGAATAATTAATCATGAATCATGAATCGAATCATGAATCATGAGTCAAGAATCATGAATCTAATCATGAATCATGAATCGAATCATGAATCATGAATTGCATCATAAATCGAATCATGAATCATGAATCATGAATCATGAATCATGAATCATGAATCATGAATCATGAATTGTATCATGAATCATGAATCATGAATTGAATAATTAATCATGAATCATGAATCGAATCATGAATCATGAGTCAAGAATCATGAATTTAATAATGAATCATGAATCATGAATCGAATCATGAATCATGAGTCAAGAATCATGAATCGAATCATGAATCATGAATTGAATCATGAATCATGAATCATGAATCATGAATTGAATCATGAATCATAAATCATGAATCATGAATTGAATCATGAATCATGAATCATGAATCGAATCATAAATCATGAATCAAGAATCATGAATGTAATTTTGAATCATGAATTGAATCATGAATCAAATCATGAATTAGATCATGAATCATGAATCATGAATCATGAATCAAATCATGAATCATGAATCATGAATTGAATCATAAATCATGAATTGAATCATGAATCATGAATCATGAATCATGAATCATGCATCATGAATGATAAATCGAATCATGAATCATGAATCGAATCATGAATCATGAATCATGAATCATGAATTGAATCATGAATCATGAATCATGAATTGAATCATGAATCATGAATTGAATCATGAATCATGAATCATGAATCATGAATTGAATCATGAATCATGAATCATGAATTGAATCATGAATCATGAATCATGAATTGAATAATGAATCATGAATTGAATCATGAATTATGAATCTTGAATCATGAATCATGAATCGAATCATGAATCATGAGTCAAGAATCATGAATCTAATCATGAATCATGAATTGAATCATGAATCATGAATTGCATCATAAATCGAATCATGAATCATGAATCATGAATCATGAATCATGAATCATGAATCATGAATCATGAATTGTATCATGAATCATGAATCGAATCATGAATCTTGAATCATGAATTGAATCATGAATCATGAATTTAATAATGAATCATGAATCATGAATCGAATCATGAATCATGAGTCAAGAATCATGAATCGAATCATGAATCATGAATTGAATCATGAATCATGAATCATGAATCATGAATTGAATCATGAATCATAAATCATGAATCATGAATTGAATCATGAATCATGAATCGAATCATAAATCATGAATCAAGAATCGAATCATAAATCATGAATCAAGAATCATGAATATAATTTTGAATCATGAATTGAATCATGAATCAAATCATGAATTAGATCATGAATCATGAATCATGAATCATGAATCAAATCATGAATCATGAATCATGAATTGAATCATAAATCATGAATCATGAATTGAATCATGAATCATGAATCATGAATCATGAATCATGAATCATGAATCATGAATCATAAATCGAATCATGAATCATGAATCATGAATCGAATCATGAATCATGAATCATGAATTGAATCATGAATCATGAATCATGAATTATGAATTGAATCATGAATCATGATTCATGAATTGAATCATGAATCATGAATCATGAATCATGAATCATGAATCATGCATCATGAATGATAAATCGAATCATGAATCATGAATCGAATCATGAATCATGAATCATGAATCATGAATTAAATCATAAATCATGAATCATGAATTGAATCATGAATCATGAATCATGAATTGAATCATGAATCATGAATCATGAATCATGAATTGAATCATGAATCATGAATCATGAATTGAATAATGAATCATGAATCATGAATTGAATAATGAATCATGAATTGAATCATGAATTATGAATCTTGAATCATGAATCATGAATCGAATCATGAATCATGAGTCAAGAATCATAAATCTAATCATGAATCATGAATTGAATCATGAATCATGAATCATGAATCATGAATCATGAATTGTATCATGAATCATGAATCGAATCATGAATCTTGAATCATGAATTGAATCATGAATCATGAATTTAATAATGAATCATGAATCATGAATCGAATCATGAATCATGAGTCAAGAATCATGTATCGAATCATGAATCATGAATTGAATCATGAATCATGAATCATGAATTGAATCATGAATCATAAATCATGAATCATGAATTGAATCATGAATCATGAATCATGAATCGAATCATAAATCATGAATCAAGAATCATGAATGTAATTTTGAATCATGAATTGAATCATGAATCAAATCATGAATTAGATCATGAATCACGAATTGAATCATGAATCGAATCATGAATCATGAATCATGAATCATGAATTGAATCATAAATCATGAATCATGAATTGAATCATGAATCATGAATCATGAATCATGAATCATAAATCGAATCATGAATCATGAATCATGAATTGAATCATGAATCATGAATGATAAATCGAATCATGAATCATGAATCATGAATCGAATCATGAATCATGAATCATGAATTGAATCATGAATCATGAATCGAATCAAGAATCATGAATCATGAAGTGAAACATGAATTGAATCATGAATCATGATTCATGAATTGAATCATGAATTGAATCATGAATTATAAATTAAATCATGAATCATGAATCATGAATCATAAATTGAATCATGAATCATGAATCATGAATCGAATCATGAATCATGAATCATGAATTGAATCATGAATCATGAATCGAATCATGAATCATGAATCATGAATTGAATCATGAATCATGAATCATCAATCATGAATCATGAATTGAATCATGAATCATGAATCGAATCATGAATCATGAATTGAATCATGAATCGAATCATGAATCATGAATCATGAATTGTATCATGAATCATGAATCGAATCATGAATCTTAAATCATAAATCGAATCATGAATCATGAATTGAATCATGAATCGAATCATGAATCATGAATCATGAATTGTATCATGAATCATGAATCGAATCATGAATCTTGAATCATGAATTGAATCATGAATCGAATCATGAATCATGAATTGAATCATGAATCATGAATCATGAATCATGAATTGAATCATGAATCATGAATCATGAATCGAATCATGAATCTTGAATCATGAATTGAATCATGAATCGAATCATGAATCATGAATCATGAATCATGAATCATGAATCGAATCATGAATCATGAATCATGAATCAAGAATCATGAATCAAATCATGAATCATGAATCATGAATCATGAATCATGAATTGAATCATGAATCATGAATCATAAATTGAATCATGAATCATGAATCATGAATCATGAATCAGGAATCATGAATCATGAATTGAATCATGAATCATGAATCATGAATCATGAATTAAATCCTGAATCATAAATTGAATTATGAATTGAATCATGAATCATGAATCATGAATCATAAATTGAATCATGAATCATGAAGTGAATCATAAATTGAATCATGAATCATGATTCATAAATTGAATCATGAATTGAATCATGAATTATAAATTAAATCATGAATCTTGAATTGAATCATGAATTGAATCATGAACTATGAATCATGAATTGAATCATGAATCATGAATCATGAATCATGAATTGAATCATGAATCATGAATCATGAATCATGAATTGAATCATGAATCATGAATCATGAATTGAATCATAATTCGAATCATGAATCATGAATTGAATCATGAATCATGAATCATAAATTGAATCATGAATCATGAATTGAATCATGAATCATGAATTGAATCATGAATCATGAATCTTGAATTGAATCATGAATTGAATTATGAATCATGAATCAAGAATTGAATCATGAATCATGAATCATGAATCATGAATTGAATCATGAATCATGAATCATGAATTGAATCATGAATTGAATCATGAATCATGAATCGAATCATGAATCATGAATCATGAATTGTATCATCAATCATGAATCGAATCATGAATCTTGAATCATAAATTGAATGATGAATCATGAATCATGAATTCAATAATGAATCATGAATCATGAATTGTATCATGAATCATGAGTCAAGAATCATGAATCGAATCATGAATCATGAATCATGAATCATGAATCATGAATCATGAATTGAATCATGAATCATGAATTGAATCATGAATCATGAATCATGAATCATGAATCATGAATCATGAATTAAATCATGAATCATGAATCATGAATTGAATCATGAATCATGAATCTTGAATCATGAATCATGAATTGAATCATGAATCATGAATCATGAATCATGAATTGAATCATGAATCATGAATCATGAATCGAATCATCAATCATGAATCGAATCATGAATCTTGAATCATAAATTGAATGATGAATCATGAATCATGAATTCAATAATGAATCATGAATCATGAATCGTATCATGAATCATGAGTCAAGAATCATGAATCGAATCATGAATCATGAATCATGAATCGAATCATGAATCATGAATCATGAATTGAATCATGAATCATGAATCATGAATCATGAATCGTATCATGAATCATGAATCATGAATCATGAATCATGAATTGAATCATGAATCATGAATCATGGATTGAATCATGAATCATGAATCATGAATCATGAATCTTGAATCATGAATTGAATCATGAATCATGAATCATGAATTGAATCATGAATCAAGAATCATGAATCATGAATCATGAATCATGAATTGAATCATGAATCATGAATCATGAATTGAATCATGAATCATGAATCATGAATTAAATCCTGAATCATAAAGTGAATCATGAATTGAATCATGAATCATGAATCATGAATCATAAATTGAACCATGAATCATGAATCATGAAGTGAAACATGAATTGAATCATGAATCATAATTCATGAATTGAATCATGAATTGAATCATGAATTATAAATTAAATCATGAATCATGAATCATGAATCATAAATCGAATCATGAATCATGAATCATGAATCGAATCATGAATCATGAATCATGAATTGAATCATGAATCATGAATTGAATCATGAATCATGAATCGAATCATGAATCATGAATCATGAATTGAATCATGAATCATGAATTGAATCATGAATCGAATCATGAATCATGAATCATGAATTGAATCATGAATCATGAATCAAATCATGAATCATGAATTGAATCATGAATCGAATCATGAATCATGAATCATGAATTGTATCATGAATCATGAATCGAATCATGAATATTGAATCATGAATTGAATCATGAATCGAATCATGAATCATGAATTGAATCATGAATCATGAATCATGAATCATGAATTAAATCATGAATCATTAATCATGAATCGAATCATGAATCTTGAATCATGAATTGAATCATGAATCGAATCATGAATCATGAATCATGAATTGTATCATGAATCATGAATCGAATCATGAATATTGAATCATGAATTGAATCATGAATCGAATCATGAATCATGAATCGAATCATGAATCATGAATGATGAATGATGAATCATGAATCATGAATCATGAATTGAATCATGAATCATGAATTGAATCATTTATCATGAATCATGAATTGAATCATGAATCATGAATCATGAATCATGAATTAAATCATGAATCATAAATTGAATCATGAATCATGAAGTGAATCATGAATTGAATCATGAATCATGATTCAAAAATTGAATCATGAATTGAATCATGAATTATAAATTAAATCATGAATCATGAATTGAATCATGAATTGAATCATGAATTATGAATCATGAATTGAATCATGAATCATGAATCATGAATCATGAATTGAATCATGAATCATGAATCATAAATTGAACCATGAATCATGAATCATGAAGTGAATCATGAATTGAATCATGAATCATGAATCATGAATCATGAATTGAATCATATATCATGAATCATGAATTGAATCATGAATCATGAATCATGAATCATGAATTAAATCCTGAATCATAAATTGAATTATGAATTGAATCATGAATCATGAATCATGAATCATAAATTGAATCATGAATCATGAAGTGAATCATAAATTGAATCATGAATCATGATTCATAAATTGAATCATGAATTGAATCATGAATTATAAATTAAATCATGAATCTTGAATTGAATCATGAATTGAATCATGAACTATGAATCATGAATTGAATCATGAATCATGAATCATGAATCATGAATTGAATCATGAATCATGAATCATGAATCATGAATTGAATCATGAATCATGAATCATGAATTGAATCATAATTCGAATCATGAATCATGAATTGAATCATGAATCATGAATCATAAATTGAATCATGAATCATGAATTGAATCATGAATCATGAATTGAATCATGAATCATGAATCTTGAATTGAATCATGAATTGAATTATGAATTATGAATCAAGAATTGAATCATGAATCATGAATCATGAATCATGAATTGAATCATGAATCATGAATCATGAATTGAATCATGAATTGAATCATGAATCATGAATCGAATCATGAATCATGAATCATGAATTGTATCATCAATCATGAATCGAATCATGAATCTTGAATCATAAATTGAATGATGAATCATGAATCATGAATTCAATAATGAATCATGAATCATGAATCGTATCATGAATCATGAGTCAAGAATCATGAATCGAATCATGAATCATGAATCATGAATCATGAATCATGAATCATGAATTGAATCATGAATCATGAATTGAATCATGAATCATGAATCATGAATCATGAATCATGAATCATGAATTAAATCATGAATCATGAATCATGAATTGAATCATGAATCATGAATCTTGAATCATGAATCATGAATTGAATCATGAATCATGAATCATGAATCATGAATTGAATCATGAATCATGAATCATGAATCGAATCATCAATCATGAATCGAATCATGAATCTTGAATCATAAATTGAATGATGAATCATGAATCATGAATCGAATCATGAATCATGAATCATGAATCGAATCATGAATCATGAATCATGAATTGAATCATGAATCATGAATCATGAATCATGAATCGTATCATGAATCATGAATCATGAATCATGAATCATGAATTGAATCATGAATCATGAATCATGGATTGAATCATGAATCATGAATCATGAATCATGAATCTTGAATCATGAATTGAATCATGAATCATGAATCATGAATTGAATCATGAATCAAGAATCATGAATCATGAATCATGAATTGAATCATGAATCATGAATCATGAATTGAATCATGAATCATGAATCATGAATTAAATCCTGAATCATAAAGTGAATCATGAATTGAATCATGAATCATGAATCATGAATCATAAATTGAACCATGAATCATGAATCATGAAGTGAAACATGAATTGAATCATGAATCATGATTCATGAATTGAATCATGAATTGAATCATGAATTATAAATTAAATCATGAATCATGAATCATGAATCATAAATCGAATCATGAATCATGAATCATGAATCGAATCATGAATCATGAATCATGAATTGAATCATGAATCATGAATTGAATCATGAATCATGAATCGAATCATGAATCATGAATCATGAATTGAATCATGAATCATGAATTGAATCATGAATCATGAATCGAATCATGAATCATGAATCATGAATTGAATCATGAATCATGAATCAAATCATGAATCATGAATTGAATCATGAATCGAATCATGAATCATGAATCATGAATTGTATCATGAATCATGAATCGAATCATGAATATTGAATCATGAATTGAATCATGAATCGAATCATGAATCATGAATTGAATCATGAATCATGAATCATGAATCATGAATTAAATCATGAATCATTAATCATGAATCGAATCATGAATCTTGAATCATGAATTGAATCATGAATCGAATCATGAATCATGAATCATGAATTGTATCATGAATCATGAATCGAATCATGAATATTGAATCATGAATTGAATCATGAATCGAATCATGAATCATGAATCGAATCATGAATCATGAATGATGAATCATGAATCATGAATCATGAATCATGAATTGAATCATGAATCATGAATCATGAATTGAATCATTTATCATGAATCATGAATTGAATCATGAATCATGAATCATGAATCATGAATTAAATCATGAATCATAAATTGAATCATGAATCATGAAGTGAATCATGAATTGAATCATGAATCATGATTCAAAAATTGAATCATGAATCATGATTCAAAAATTGAATCATGAATTGAATCATGAATTATAAATTAAATCATGAATCATGAATTGAATCATGAATTGAATCATGAATTATGAATCATGAATTGAATCATGAATCATGAATCATGAATCATGAATTGAATCATGAATCATGAATCATAAATTGAACCATGAATCATGAATCATGAAGTGAAACATGAATTGAATCATGAATCATGAATCATGAATCATGAATTGAATCATGAATCATGAATCATGAATCATGAATTGAATCATATATCATGAATCATGAATTGAATCATGAATCATGAATCATGAATCATGAATTAAATCCTGAATCATAAATTGAATTATGAATTGAATCATGAATCATGAATCATGAATCATAAATTGAATCATGAATCATGAAGTGAATCATAAATTGAATCATGAATCATGATTCATAAATTGAATCATGAATTGAATCATGAATTATAAATTAAATCATGAATCTTGAATTGAATCATGAATTGAATCATGAACTATGAATCATGAATTGAATCATGAATCATGAATCATGAATCATGAATTGAATCCTGAATCATGAATCATGAATCATGAATTGAATCATGAATCATGAATCATGAATTGAATCATAATTCGAATCATGAATCATGAATTGAATCATGAATCATGAATCATAAATTGAATCATGAATCATGAATTGAATCATGAATCATGAATTGAATCATGAATCATGAATCTTGAATTGAATCATGAATTGAATTATGAATCATGAATCAAGAATTGAATCATGAATCATGAATCATGTATCATGAATTGAATCATGAATCATGAATCATGAATTGAATCATGAATTGAATCATGAATCATGAATCGAATCATGAATCATGAATCATGAATTGTATCATCAATCATGAATCGAATCATGAATCTTGAATCATAAATTGAATGATGAATCATGAATCATGAATTCAATAATGAATCATGAATCATGAATCGTATCATGAATCATGAGTC
This sequence comes from Mixophyes fleayi, assembly GCF_038048845.1. Classification (NCBI taxonomy): domain Eukaryota; kingdom Metazoa; phylum Chordata; class Amphibia; order Anura; family Limnodynastidae; genus Mixophyes; species Mixophyes fleayi. Next base: position 61,501 of record NW_027448199.1, read on the forward strand.
AAGAATCATGAATCGAATCATGAATCATGAATCATGAATCATGAATCATGAATTGAATCATGAATCATGAATTGAATCATGAATCATGAATCATGAATCATGAATCATGAATCATGAATTAAATCATGAATCATGAATCATGAATTGAATCATGAATCATGAATCTTGAATCATGAATCATGAATTGAATCATGAATCATGAATCATGAATCATGAATTGAATCATGAATCATGAATCATGAATCGAATCATCAATCATGAATCGAATCATGAATCTTGAATCATAAATTGAATGATGAATCATGAATCATGAATTCAATAATGAATCATGAATCATGAATCGTATCATGAATCATGAGTCAAGAATCATGAATCGAATCATGAATCATGAATCATGAATCGAATCATGAATCATGAATCATGAATTGAATCATGAATCATGAATCATGAATCATGAATCGTATCATGAATCATGAATCATGAATCATGAATCATGAATTGAATCATGAATCATGAATCATGGATTGAATCATGAATCATGAATCATGAATCATGAATCTTGAATCATGAATTGAATCATGAATCATGAATCATGAATTGAATCATGAATCAAGAATCATGAATCATGAATCATGAATTGAATCATGAATCATGAATCATGAATTGAATCATGAATCATGAATCATGAATTAAATCCTGAATCATAAAGTGAATCATGAATTGAATCATGAATCATGAATCATGAATCATAAATTGAACCATGAATCATGAATCATGAAGTGAAACATGAATTGAATCATGAATCATGATTCATGAATTGAATCATGAATTGAATCATGAATTATAAATTAAATCATGAATCATGAATCATGAATCATAAATCGAATCATGAATCATGAATCATGAATCGAATCATGAATCATGAATCATGAATTGAATCATGAATCATGAATTGAATCATGAATCATGAATCATGAATCATGAATCGTATCATGAATCATGAATCATGAATCATGAATCATGAATTGAATCATGAATCATGAATCATGGATTGAATCATGAATCATGAATCATGAATCATGAATCTTGAATCATGAATTGAATCATGAATCATGAATCATGAATTGAATCATGAATCAAGAATCATGAATCATGAATCATGAATTGAATCATAATTCATGAATCATGAATTGAATCATGAATCATGAATCATGAATTAAATCCTGAATCATAAAGTGAATATTGAATTGAATCATGAATCATGAATCATGAATCATGAATTGAATCATGAATCATGAATTGAATCATGAATCATGAATCATGAATCATGAATCATGAATCATGAATTAAATCATGAATCATGAATCATGAATTGAATCATGAATCATGAATCTTGAATCATGAATCATGAATTGAATCATGAATCATGAATCATGAATCGAATCATCAATCATGAATCGAATCATGAATCTTGAATCATAAATTGAATGATGAATCATGAATCATGAATTCAATAATGAATCATGAATCATGAATCGTATCATGAATCATGAGTCAAGAATCATGAATCGAATCATGAATCATGAATCATGAATCGAATCATGAATCATGAATCATGAATTGAATCAGAATCATGAATCATGAATCATGAATCGTATCATGAATCATGAATCATGAATCATGAATCATGAATTGAATCATGAATCATGAATCATGAATTGAATCATGAATCATGAATCATGAATCATGAATCTTGAATCATGAATTGAATCATGAATCATGAATCATGAATTGGAATCATGAATCATGAATCATGAATTTGAATCATGAATCATGAATCATGAATTAAATCCTGAATCATAAAGTGAATCATGAATTGAATCATGAATCATGAATCATGATCATAAATTGAACCATGATCATGAATCATGAAGTGAAACATGAATTGAATTATGAATCATGATTCATGAATTGAATCATGAATTGAATCATGAATTATAAATTAAATCATGAATCATGAATCATGAATCATAAATCGAATCATGAATCATGAATCATGAATCGAATCATGAATCATGAATCATGAATTGAATCATGAATCATGAATTGAATCATGAATCATGAATCGAATCATGAATCATGAATCATGAATTGAATCATGAATCATGAATTGAATCATGAATCATGATCGAATCATGAATCATGAATCATGAATTGAATCATGAATCATGAATCAAATCATGATCATGAATTGAATCATGAATCGAATCATGATCATGAATCATGAATTGTATCATGAATCATGAATTGAATCATGAATCATGAATCATGAATCATGAATTAAATCATGAATCATTAATCATGATCGAATCATGAATCTTGAATCATGAATTGAATCATGAATCGAATCATGAATCATGAATCATGAATTGTATCATGAATCATGAATCGAATCATGAATATTGAATCATGAATTGAATCATGAATCGAATCATGAATCATGAAAGAAACATGAATCATGAATGATGAATCATGAATCATGAATCATGAATCATGAATTGAATCATGAATCATGATTCATGAATTGAATCATTTATCATGAATCATGAATTGAATCATGAATCATGAATCATGAATCATGAATTAAATCATGAATCATAAATTGAATCATGAATCATGAAGTGAATCATGAATTGAATCATGAATCATGATTCAAAAATTGAATCATGAATCATGATTCAAAAATTGAATCATGAATTGAATCATGAATTATAAATTAAATCATGAATCATGAATTGAATCATGAATTGAATCATGAATTATGAATCATGAATTGAATCATGAATCATGAATCATGAATCATGAATTGAATCATGAATCATGAATCATGAATCATAAATTGAACCATGAATCATGAATCATGAAGTGAAACATGAATTGAATCATGAATCATGAATCATGAATTGAATCATGAATCATGAATCATGAATCATGAATTGAATCATATATCATGAATCATGAATTGAATCATGAATCATGAATCATGAATCATGAATTAAATCCTGAATCATAAATTGAATTATGATTGAATCATGAATCATGAATCATGAATCATAAATTGAATCATGAATCATGAAGTGAATCATAAATTGAATCATGAATCATGATTCATAAATTGAATCATGAATTGAATCATGAATTATAAATTAAATCATGAATCTTGAATTGAATCATGATTGAATCATGAACTATGAATCATGAATTGAATCATGAATCATGAATCATGAATCATGAATTGAATCATGAATCATGAATCATGAATCAGTGAATTGAATCATGAATCATGAATCATGAATA